>NC_091358.1:13928596-14063596 GCF_038502225.1 Cherax quadricarinatus | reverse complement strand
GACTTGGAGCTATCCTTGCTTTCATTATATCTAGACACGGATAACCCACACATAGGAGGTTACCACGACGTTTCGGTCCGAGAAGGACCATTTACTCACTGTGTGACTTTGTAAATGGTCCAAGTCAGCCCGAAACGTTATAAGTTTCTCTCTCCCATGTCCGGGTTATGAGTGTATTGTTCCAATTACGGTATTGTGCCTTTTCGTTCTTTCTTGTTCATTTTACCCGGGTTACCTCTATTTCTCAATATATAAAAATTTCCAATGATTATATTAATGTTTGTCTTAAGTGATTCACTAATAATAAATTTACCTTTTCTTAAGACTCGTAAGTAACAGTAATATAAAAGTTATGTGAAATATCTCCTTGTCTTAGTGTGTAGATAATTTTCAGAATATAACAATTCGCATGTGTGATAAAGTTCCTCAAAGAGCTGGGTGAAAAACTAGTCATAGAAACCAAGGACCACAGGGCGGCCAGCTTCCTCTTTCAGAGACTCAGTATTGCGATCCAGAAGGGAAATGCCTGCAGCATTCCGGACACGCGGCCCACCACCGGGGAGCTGGACGAAGTATTCGAGATGTAGCTCTGAGTTATCTATGTTGTTTTACTCCCTATTGTATTTTTGTCAGTGTATTTTGTCAATGTATTTTGTCCTTAAATATAGTATCTATCTCTTTCTCTCTCACATATGTCGTGCCGAATAGGTAACACTGGTCAGCTAGCAAGAACTCGTTTAAAATTTAGTCCTTTCTAAAATTTTGTCTTGTACGTTTAAAGATATATTTTTTAATTTATGTTAATGTAAAAATGAATAATTTTGTACCAGAAGAACCTTAGAAAACTTACCTAACCTTATTATAACAAGCAGAATTTAATTTAGCCTAATCCAGCTAAATACATTTTAGACAAGTTTACAATAATTTAATAAAAACACAATGATATATATTTTTTCGTTAGGTTCAGAATGATTTTTGCGAAATTACTGCATACACAAATTTTCGCTTCCCTTATTCGGCAAGAAGAGCGTTGATGTTTAAGCCAAAATAGCAAGTTTTAACTATTTGGCACAACATATATTAGGAGGACCCCGCTTTACAGCGTTTCGCTAATACAGCGGTTTTCAGTTACACCAATCCTTCATTTATTCAGACTTTCTATAATACATTCAGCACTCACTATAAGCTAAGGACAAATATTTTAAGGCAAGGAATGTGTGTAATTATGCATTTTTAGGCCTAGTTCTATTGCTCACTTAACATGTTTACATTATCATATATTATCAGGTTTTATATGCATTTGAAAGTGAACAAAGGCTATGTTTCACTTTACAGCCAGGAACCTAACCTGCTGTGTAAGCGGGGCCGTCCTGTATATATAATATATAGATACCCAGAAGTTGCACATGTCTTAGTTTCATCATATAATACACCACACCGACCGTTTCCCTCCGAGGTAGGGTGACCTGAAGAAGAAATACTTTTACTATCACTCACACTATCAGCTTTGCCAGAGGTCCGCCAATAATACAACTGCTCAGATATCCTTCAAACTGCAATATCCCCGCCCTTATTTCAGAGTGTAGACACTGTTGTTCACACCTCCAGGGTTCTTGTCTGGTTAACTGATTTTCCTGAATCAGTTCATAAATGTCACTGTACTCATACTCCAACAGCACGTCAAGTCATAAAAACTATTTGCCTCCACTCTAACATGCTCACTCATGCATGCTGGATGTTAAGTCCATCGTATATGAAAGTTCCTCTAACCTCTCCTTGCAACTTTTCCTAGGGCGACCATTACCCCACCTTTCCTCCACTACATGTTTATACACCCTCTTTCCTGTCTAAATGTTCACGCCACCTCAACCTCTTCTCAGCTCTCTGGATAATACATTTAGTAATCCTGCACTTCTTAATATCCAAACAACGAATTTTCTGCATAATATTTAAGCCACATATTGCCTTCAGACAAGATATCTCCACTGCCTCCAGCCTCCTCCTCGCTGCAACATTCATAACTATGAAGAGAGCAGGAGGTTGTTACACACACAGGGAGGGGGTTATGAAGAGAGCAGGAGGCTGACAAACACGGGGGTATGAAGATAGCAGGAGGCTGACAAACACGGGGGTATGAAGATAGCAGGAGGTTGACAAACACGGGGGTATGAAGATAGCAGGAGGCTGACACAGGGGGTGGTTATGAAGAGAGCAGGAAGCTGACACCACACACACACACACACACACACACACACACGGAGGGGCGGGGTTATAAAGAGAGCAGGAGGCTGACACACACACGGGGGGGTTATGAAGAGAGCAGGAGGCTGACACACACATACACACACAGGGGGGGGGGGTTATGAAGAGAGTAGGAGGCTGACACACACAGGGGGGGGTATGAAGAGAGCAGGAGGCTGACACAGGGGGGGTATGAAGAGAGCAGGAGGCTGACACAGGGGGGGTATGAAGAGAGCAGGAGGCTGACACAGGGGGGGGGTATGAAGAGAGCAGGAGGCTGACACATACAGGGGGGGTTATGAAGAGAGCAGGAGGCTGACACATACGGGGGGGGTTATGAAGAGAGCAGGAGGTTGACACACACACACACACACACACACACACACACCAAATGCAAAGTCATGAAGATTGGAGAGGGGTAAAGAAGACCGCAGACAGAGTATAGGCTAGGTGGACAAAGACTACAGACCTCACTCAGGGAGAAAGACCTTGGGGTGACCATAACACCGAGCACATCACCGGAGGCACACATCAACCAAATAACCGCTGCAGCATACGGGCGCCTGGCAAACCTGAGAATAGCGTTCCGATACCTTAATAAGGAATCGTTCAAGACACTGTACACTGTGTATGTTAGGCCCATACTGGAGTATGCAGCACCAGTCTGGAACCCACACCTGGTCAAGCACGTCAAGAAGTTAGAGAAAGTACAAAGGTTTGCAACAAGGCTAGTCCCAGAGCTCAAGGGAATGTCGTACGAGGAAAGGTTAAGGGAAATCGGACTGACGACACTGGAGGACAAAAGGGTCAGGGGAGACATGATAACGACATGCAAGATACTGCGGGGAATAGACAAGGTGGACAGAGATAGGATGTTCCAGAGAGGGGACACAGGGACAAGGGGTCACAACTGGAAGCTGAAGACTCAGACGAGTCACAGGGACGTTAGGAAGTATTTCTTCAGTCATAGAGTTGTCAGCAAGTGGAATAGCCTAGCAAGTGAAGTAGTGGAGGCAGGAACCATACATAGTTTTAAGAAGAGGTATGACAAAGCTCAGGAAGCAGAGAGAGGACCCAGTAGCGATCAGTGAAGAGGCGGGGCCAGGAGCTGAGTCTCGACCCCTGCAACCACAATTAGGCGAGTACACTTAGGTGAGTACACACAGAGGGGGCGGGGTTATGAAGAGAACAGGAGGCTGACGCACGCTGGGAGGGGGGTTATGAAGACAGCAGGAGGCTGACACACACTGGGTGTGCTATGAAGAGAGCAGGAGGCTGACACACACTGGGGGTGCTATGAAGAGAGCAGGAGGCTGACACACACGGGGGGTTATGAAGACTGCAGGAGGCTGACACACAGGGGGGGTTGTGAAGACAGCAGGAGGCTGACACAGACGGGGGGGTTATGAAGACAGCAGAAAGCTGACACACATGGGGGGCTATGAAGACAGCAGAAGGCTGACACACAGGAGGGGTTATGAAGACAGCAGAAGGCTGACACACATGCTACACACCCATTAAGAATGTTGATACCACTATACTCTCACACATTCTCCCTTTTGCCTCTACAGATGATGCTCTTTGCTCCACAGATGCCTCAATGCACCACTCACCTTTGCTCCACAGATGCCTCAATGCACCACCCACCTTTGCTCCACAGATGCCTCAATGCACCACCCACCTTTGCTCCACAGATGCCTCACTGCACCACCCACCTTTGCTCCAGATACCTCAATGCACCACCCACCTTTACTCCACAGATGCCTCAATGCACCATCCACCTTTGCTCCACAGATGCCTCAATGCATCCTGAACACATTCACTTCGTCCAGCCTCTCCCCAATATGATATCCAGTCTTTCATTACCTAATTTTTTTGTTACTCTCCTCACTTTGTTCTTACCTACATTCCCTTAGTCTTCTGATATCCAAATTAGTCAGCTAATCTTTGCAACTTCTCTTCAGAATCGCCTTAAGCACAGTCTTCGGCAAAAAGCAACTGTGACAACTCCCATTTTGTATTAGATTTTATACAGTTTAACCCCACGCCTCTCCCCAACACACTAGTTTTCACTTGTCTTAAATCCCATCCATAAATATGTTAAACAACAATGATGAGATCACACATCCCTGTCTCAGGTCTACTTTTACTGGGTAATAATCTCCCTGAACTTCACTATCCTCGTAAAAAATTTTAACCGCTTTCAGTAACTTACCACCTATTCCATACAGTTGCAACATCTGCCATATTGCTTCCCTATTCACCTTATAACATGCCTTTTCTTAAATGCAACGAAAACTTCCTTACCTTTATCTAAATATTGTTCATTATACATTTCACTGTAAACACTTGGTCTACAAACCCCTCACCTTTCACCTTGTTCATTTGCGATCCTGCTCTCCGTCTTCCTCAAAATATTCCTTCCATCTTCCCGATACCTCCAACTCTCCTCTTCTATTTTTAACTGTCAAATCCATTCATTCCTCAGGCTTTCTCAACTAATCATACCATACCCCCTCACCACTCGTTTAACATTTCTTTTACTCTCCATATACTTTTCCCTCCTTATATCAACCTGCTTTGTAATATCTCATTTGTTAACTTTTCCCTCTTACGACTGGTTGCTCTGGGATCCTTGGTTTCCGTGATGAATTTGTCATCCATCTCTAAGGAATCTGAGAGCATACTTGCTCCATGCTCCGAGGGTTTCCGACCCTACTGGGACAGTTATAGTATGGTGCCAACCCACTGTATTTGTTGATTTTCTGGGCCTCCCTGAAAGTGGCGGCACCACTACCTTCAGTTTCAGAGTATGACAAGTAGGTGTCAGTCAGTATAGACGTACAGGTGTAGTCCCATGCAATCTGGATACTTTTGACTTCCGTCAGGCCCAAATTAATCAGTTGACGCTCTGTCGCGATTGTATCTGTGTTTGGTGGGCATGGGGGCTGCTAGGCGAAGAGCTACACCAGTCCGAATGGCCTGAGGGTTGAGTGACCATGGAGGAATTAGGGACAGCTAAAAGGAAATCTGAATGTGGTGCCCTTACTGCTAGAAGACGAGTTTTGTAGTTTCCTGGGGTATTATTGACTATTGGAAGATTTCATCCACGATCGGTTTGTCTCTGTGGGACTGCCTGTGATCTCTGGGTGGAGCTGGTCTGCTTGAGTCTGCTCGTGTCTCACTACGTGGCTGCTTCGATGAACTTTGGGTCGTGAGCTCCTAATTCACCTATCAAGCGTTCAGGGACAATCTCCTCAACTAGATCACTGGATGCAGTGCACGAAGACAGAAATGCAGTCAATGCTTCCTGTGTTGCCTTGCGCACCCCTGTACTTCCCAGTCGCACTGGAAGACTTTCTTGATCCTATTGGTGAACTTCTAATAACAGATCTCAGTTCATCATATTTGATAAGTGTTAGGTTGTCGAAGGAAGGTGCACACCTTAAGAAATAGGTTAGTCTTGGCAGAGTTACACCTTGTGAGGAGCATTTAGATCACCCATTCTCTCCTCTACGTGTTTCAGGTCATTCAGTTTGACTTTGAGTGTTGAGTTGATAGCCTGACGGCCCAGCGGTGCTCCCAATAGGGTGCTCATGGAAGGAGTGGTAGGATTGTTTGCACAGCGTTAATTAATTTTTGGGTTTGTTGAGATGATTTCACACTTGGAAGGGTTGATGAGGAATCTCAAAGTTTTCCCATGTGACTTCACCAGTTTCAGGTCCTCTACCAAGGAATCTTAAGTACCTGCCAGAGTGCCAGGTACCAGATACAGAGTTCGCTGTAGCGGCTCTTACTGTTATGCAGAAAAACAATGGAGCGAGTGGATCTCCCTGCTGAACACACTGCTGTACATGCTTATAAAATACGTTATCTCTGTCTGTCAGTATCCACCCTGCAGAGAAGCATGTGGTGCACCGAAAAATTCAGCATAAGCAGCATAATTTAACTTACATTCAAGTAGAAATGACTGTACAGGTGTCCATGCAGGGTAGACACACATGATTACTTAATGTTTACATATCCAGGACTGGCAGGAAACTCCCAGCCAGTGAGGCTCAACTTATTAACAAAGATCCTAATTTTGTATTGCCTAAATAGTCGGCAGCTATATTACAAATGCAGTGCAGTCTAGACAAAGTTATACGTGATATCTTTCACCTCTAGCAAAAAGGATGTAAATTACAGAGCAAATTCTTATTGGGAAGACGTTTCTCTCAAGTCATGAGCGAAATAAACCATACCACGGGTGGGGTTTGCTTGCAATCATGTTATTACGATTTCGTGAGTCATGAGCGAAATGTTGTCCTAATAAGACTTTATGTATTGGTATCATTATATTCACACATTTCATCCAAGTATCGTATATATGTTTCACAAATGTGTGTGGAAAACGTACCATCATTGATATTCGGATCAAATTAAGCAAAGTTTTAAGAAGAAAACTTTATAAGTAAGTGAAGGATTCCATGTGTCAGACGTCACCTTCATGTTGACCACGACACTACCATCCTTAACACCGCAATTTCAATCCTTCTAATATAGCATCCTAGACTGAAATTCTTAGATTTATACCATTGCCAATTTAAAAAAAAAATCAGTCTTAATCTACTTTCTGAGTAAAATATTGATATTTAAATACAGTCCAAAAATAATTATCTATAAAAATTTTGTACACATTGATAGACACACTTTCGAAAACTTAAGCTAGTTGTGATGGTTCTCTTAAGTATTTAAAAAGATACTAGGTTTTAAAACTTCAACGCAGCGCTTTATAACTCTTATGGGTTTACCGCTTAGTTATGATTATCATAATAATAATTTATAACCTCAAGCAGTAACGAATTAAAATATTTTTAATTAAAAATCTGAGGCAAACAAAAGCTTGATCGTGAAAAAAAAAAATATAAAACAAGACTTAAGAAATGTTTTTTTCCTATACGTGTTTAATGTACCTCAAAATGTATCGTACGAGTTTAATACATGAAGCAACTGACTATAACACAGCTCCGACCTATAACTGGACACTATAATCATGTGCTATAATTACCAAAAATATAATGACCACTCCTACAAAAACTACAACTTATTGGAAAGTTGAGAATCATGAAGATTGTATAACAAAGGGACAGAATATCTACAGTGAGACAATATCTTCAAGAACTTAAGATCTGGGGAAATCTAAACTAAGACTGTAAACTCAGGACTGTATTTCAAAAAACAAATTATGTGCAGTTTAATATACATGCATAGTAGTGCAGGACAACCATTGTGAAAAAAATAGTGAAATTCCAAGAGCTTTCGTGACTTCTCACATTATCAAGAAACTAGAGTTCCTTGATAATGTGATGCAACTGATACCGGATACCGTGGGTGTAACTGATACCAGATACCGTGGGTGTAACTGATACCGGATACCGTGGGTGTAACTGACACCAGATACCGTGGGTGTAACTGACACCAGATACCGTGGGTGTAATTGACACCAGATACCGTGGGTGTAACTGACACCAGATACCGTGAGTGTAACTGACACCAGATACCGTGAGTGTAACTGACACCAGATACCGTGGGTGTAATTGACACCAGATACCGTGGGTGTAACTGACACCAGATACCGTGAGTGTAACTGACACCAGATACCATGGGTGTAATTGACACCAGATACCGTGGGTGTATTCTGTATCAGCTGGGAGAAAAATGCGTTCTGTAGAAGGCAGTGAATTTAGTAGGTAAACATACACAATAATATCGTTAACTATTGCAATGATGTTCGTTACTCGCGTTTAAAAATCCTAACACAAAAAGTTCCAGCAACAGGAATCCAATGCAGAGGAGACGAAATGTATCGTAGTTGAATTATGATATTCGTGGGGAAGGGGTAAGCCCGTAAGGGTCGTGCAGAGCTTAGGGAACTGAGAGACAATTCCATTTTGAAGAGATGAAAGGGAGGCTAGGTCGACTCCCTGACCTCACGAACCATTCTCCAGTATCAGGGACCCTCCCTTCAAGTGTCCTTGAATCAAGAACCCTTCTCCAGCATCAAGAACCCTTTATTCAAGGGCTCGTAAATCAGGAACCCTTTTCCAGAATCAAAAACCCTTTATTCAAGGGTTCGTAAATCAACAAACCTTCTCCAGCATCAAGGACCCTCCTACCAAGGAGTCCTTGAATCAAGAACCCTTCACCAGTGTTTACAAATAGTCCCTTAAAATTAAATGTAAAGAAGGGTGAAGTGGCCCTAGCCACACTGCTCTTATTTTAAGGGAGTTTTGGTGGCAAGGTAGCGAGGGAGGCGGTCTGCTGTGACGGGGAAAATAGGAAAAACTCAGGCACTTGAAACTCGAGTGAGTCAGAAATAAAAAGGAAAACGGAGGGAAGCGGAGCGTAAGTAAACAAGAGCAAATTAGTACCACACGTTATAAAGTTGGTAAAACTTAAATGATAGAAGCAAAACACAAATATTGAAATAAATGATGAGTTACCAAATAGCAGGAAGAAATGTGTGAAGATGTTAAATAAGAATATTGTGTGTATGAAGTCCAATATAAAAAAAGAGAGACTGTTTGTAACTCTTATTATTTAACAAATTAAGAAAATCAACTACGATCACCTTCAACATAGTTCCCTTTTTGAGTTGACACAGTTGCGTACGATGTTGCAATCGTTCAAAGCAATTCCGCAGATCATTTTCTGATATGCTGTTGAGGATCTCCGTCGTTTTAGCTTTCACATCGTCACTCCTACATTTTCCTACCGAGGGTAAGAAAACGTCTGTCTACATTTGAACCCGCGTCTACTCGTTCTGAGGGAAGCGACCGAAACACTGTGACATGTTAAAACTTGTTCTATAATCATCTCTCTCTCTCTCTCCCTTCCCACTCTTGCTTCTCGTTTGTGTGTGTGTGTGTGTGTGTGTGTGTACTCACCTATTTGTACTCACCTATTTGTGGTTGCAGGGGTCGAGTCCTAGCTCCTGGCCCCGCCTCTTCACCGGTTGCTACTAGGCCCTCTCTCTCCCCGCTCCATGAGCTTTATCAAACCTCGTCTTAAAACTGTGTATGGTTCCTGCCTCCACTACGTCATTTTCTAAGCTATTCCACTGCCTTACAACTCTATGACTGAAGAAATACTTCCTACTATCTCTCTGACTCATTTGTGTCTTCAACTTCCAATTGTGGCCTCTTGTTTCTGTGTCCCCTCCCTGGAACATCCTGTCTTTGTCCACCTTGTCTATTCCACGCAGTATTTTACTCGTGTGTGTGCGCGCGCACGTGTTGGACCACGTATATTATACGTGGTCCAACACACGTTTTCTGAGGAAGCATCTCTGATCGATTCAGATTTCTAATCTATCTTTTTCAGAAGAAGGTTTGGATTGTTGTTAGCGTGTGTAGGTGCCTATTCGCTCAGTCTGTTTTAAAAAATAACGTGATTTATTATGTGATTTCTTTGCGTTAAATATCTTGACTGTGCCTCGTGAGGACGTCATCAGTCCTTCATGTCTGGTGATTCTTAATTAGAAGAATGATACCCTATAAGTTTAGGCTGTATAGGAGCACATTTGCCCAAGTACTAACAGTTAAAAAAAAAACCAACCGTTCCCTGGTTTGTTTACAATCGTGTTATTACGATTTCGTGAGTTATACTAATGTTCTTAAAAACTCGGAATCGCTGAATTCTGTGCGGTGATTGTATCACATCTTACACCAAGATCTGCTGTATAGCCCTTGTGGCTTAGCGCTTCTTTTTGATTATAATAATAATAATAATAATTACACCAAGATCTAACAGCCTACTAATTTTATATTTAATAGTCTACCAATTTTATATTTAATAGTCTACAAATTTTATATTTAATAGTCAACCAATTATATATTTGCAATCTCTTCAGACTCGTGAACTTTCTGGGGCACTAATAAATTTGCATGAGGGGATATAATAATATACACTCTCTCAAAAATCCCTCTTCTCATTAAAGTCCCCAAATAAAAATAGTAATAACACTGCATCAAAAAGTCCCTCCCCCCCCCTCCTTCCAACCAAAGAGCCCCCCTAAGCCCCCCGTTATACAAATTCTGGTGCCGCCTCTGTTTATAAATAATTTTTAAAGCCTGTACATAATTTATTGTGCAGTTTCATTTAGCGATGTTTGAAAGAGAAAGTTTTATTTATATCTAGAATTAAATTTTAAATAATAGGCCTAATAGCAAATTTTTCAATTTTTAAACAAAGTCATGGTTTAGCACTGGAGAAAATCTTGTTTTAAAATCAGCTTATTGGTTTTCATAACATTAATGAGAGATGAAAATCTTTGAATACCAGCCTCCCTGGCAGACGATGTCAGTATGTGTGTAAGTCTGTGTCGGGGGTCAGCGGTAAATTACTCATGATAGGGTAAAAATGAAAATCTCTGGATAATGAAGGTAGGTACAATGTTGGTCAGGAAACAGGACAAGTGTGTCCTGGCACAGGTCTTAGTCATATGATGACCTACAGAGCTTTTGGTCATCTGACCGACGCCTTCCACTGGCTTATCGGTCCACCCCTTTAAAAATTATGGTCATAATTATAACCAGTTGTAATAAGGCTCAATAAATATAATTAAATTTGCACAAAAAATTATTGTTTAATAAATGAGGCAAATTACGAGTTATATTTTTTTCAAGCATAATTTTTAGTTTCTCAATAAAATTAAAATAATTTGCAGGGACCAGTTCTTAAGTTAGCAATACTGTAAAATTGGTAAGCCAGTGGAAGGCCTCGATCAGATGACCAAAAGCTCTAACTGCGGGTCATCATCTAAGACCCGCGTCAGGAAACACTTGTCCTGTTTCCTGACGAAACTAACCTAACTCGACTCGCGAAATCGTAATGACACGATTGCAAACAAACCATACCACGGGCGGGGATAGAACCCGCGATCAGAGTCTCAAAACTCCAGACCGTCGCTGGTCCAGTGGCTAACGCGACGGTCTGGAGTTTTGAGACTCTCTGATCGCGGATTCTATCCCCACCCGTGGTATGGTTTGAAACTAACCTACCCTGGTAAGGATTCTAGCCAACTGGGAAATTTCGCTGTACACAATTTTTGGGGGTAACTCTCAAAAAAAGTTGGCCAACCTCTGATATTATACAAGGACTCGTCGGGTTGCTCTTGGATTGTGTTGGGGCTAATTTATTATAAATGGAAATAGGACAGTGATTTTATATGCCATAACTCGAGAATGCATGTTTCGACTGATTTGAAACTTTCAGCGCAGGTGTCATAGGTTCGAATCCGCAGCTGCCGGAGATCAACATTTTTCAATATTTTGATTGTCACTGTGAATATTATGTTGCCCGAGTTTGTCACAATTCTACCATAAATATAAGAAACGTTTTCTGTGAGAAAAATAGAGAACTACTGATGGGATAGGCTTCAAACTTCGAATGCTGAGGTATTTTTCTCAAAGAAAGATTTGCAATGAAAATGATCGCCGTAATTTTCACTTTTTTTTTAAATTTTATTAAAGTTATTGTGGAAATTTTAGTCTGACAATATTACAATAAATTTACTTACGTCATTTTTTTGCAATTACTATCTTGTATATTTATTACCACCGCTTTATTATTATTATACCATTATTATTATTATTATTATCATTATTATTAAAAATATTAGTTGCCTCAGGTTAGGGGTAACAATAAGTGTAGTCAAAACAAAATACTTCTTGCCAGCCTGGTTGATCAGTCTAGCACCAGACGAGCCTGACCCATGGCCGGGCTCCGGGAGTATTGACACTCTCGAAACTCATCAAAGGCATATTACCATTCAGTATTAGTTTGAACAGACCAACGTAATACTTCCTTGCATGTGACTGTATGGTACTGGTACTGGTGGTCTGGAGACCTGCAGTGTGGTACTGGTGGTCTGGAGACCTGCAGTGTGGTACTGGTGGTCTGGAGACCTGCAGTGTGGTACTGGTGGTCTGGAGACCTGCAGTGTGGTACTGGTGGTCTGGAGACCTGCAGTGTGGTACTGGTGGTCTGGAGACCTGCAGTGTGGTACTGGTGGTCTGGAGACCTGCAGTGTGGTACTGGTGGTCTGGAGACCTGCAGTGTGGTACTGGTGGTCTGGAGACCTGCAGTGTGGTACTGGTGGTCTGGAGACCTGCAGTGTGGTACTGGTGGTCTGGAGACCTGCAGTGTGGTACTGGTGGTCTGGAGACCTGCAGTGTGGTACTGGTGGTCTGGAGACCTGCAGTGTGGTACTGGTGGTCTGGAGACCTGCAGTGTGGTACTGGTGGTCTGGAGACCTGCAGTGTGGCACTGGTGGTCTGGAGACCTGCAGTGTGGCACTGGTGGTCTGGAGACCTGCAGTGTGGCACTGGTGGTCTGGAGACCTGCAGTGTGGCACTGGTGGTCTGGAGACCTGCAGTGTGGCACTGGTGGTCTGGAGACCTGCAGTGTGGCACTGGTGGTCTGGAGACCTGCAGTGTGGCACTGGTGGTCTGGAGACCTGCAGTGTGGCACTGGTGGTCTGGAGACCTGCAGTGTGGCACTGGTGGTCTGGAGACCTGCAGTGTGGCACTGGTGGTCTGGAGACCTGCAGTGTGGCACTGGTGGTCTGGAGACCTGCAGTGTGGCACTGGTGGTCTGGAGACCTGCAGTGTGGCACTGGTGGTCTGGAGACCTGCAGTGTGGCACTGGTGGTCTGGAGACCTGCAGTGTGGCACTGGTGGTCTGGAGACCTGCAGTGTGGCACTGGTGGTCTGGAGACCTGCAGTGTGGCACTGGTGGTCTGGAGACCTGCAGTGTGGCACTGGTGGTCTGGAGACCTGCAGTGTGGCACTGGTGGTCTGGAGACCTGCAGTGTGGCACTGGTGGTCTGGAGACCTGCAGTGTGGCACTGGTGGTCTGGAGACCTGCAGTGTGGCACTGGTGGTCTGGAGACCTGCAGTGTGGCACTGGTGGTCTGGAGACCTGCAGTGTGGCACTGGTGGTCTGGAGACCTGCAGTGTGGCACTGGTGGTCTGGAGACCTGCAGTGTGGCACTGGTGGTCTGGAGACCTGCAGTGTGGCACTGGTGGTCTGGAGACCTGCAGTGTGGCACTGGTGGTCTGGAGACCTGCAGTGTGGCACTGGTGGTCTGGAGACCTGCAGTGTGGCACTGGTGGTCTGGAGACCTGCAGTGTGGCACTGGTGGTCTGGAGACCTGCAGTGTGGCACTGGTGGTCTGGAGACCTGCAGTGTGGCACTGGTGGTCTGGAGACCTGCAGTGTGGCACTGGTGGTCTGGAGACCTGCAGTGTGGCACTGGTGGTCTGGAGACCTGCAGTGTGGCACTGGTGGTCTGGAGACCTGCAGTGTGGCACTGGTGGTCTGGAGACCTGCAGTGTGGCACTGGTGGTCTGGAGACCTGCAGTGTGGCACTGGTGGTCTGGAGACCTGCAGTGTGGCACTGGTGGTCTGGAGACCTGCAGTGTGGCACTGGTGGTCTGGAGACCTGCAGTGTGGCACTGGTGGTCTGGAGACCTGCAGTGTGGCACTGGTGGTCTGGAGACCTGCAGTGTGGCACTGGTGGTCTGGAGACCTGCAGTGTGGCACTGGTGGTCTGGAGACCGGCAGTGTGGCACTGGTGGTCTGGAGACCGGCAGTGTGGCACTGGTGGTCTGGAGACCGGCAGTGCGGCACTGGTGGTCTGGAGACCGGCAGTGCGGCACTGGTGGTCTGGAGACCGGCAGTGCGGCACTGGTGGTCTGGAGACCGGCAGTGCGGCACTGGTGGTCTGGAGACCTGCAGTGTGGCACTGGTGGTCTGGAGACCTGCAGTGTGGCACTGGTGGTCTGGAGACCTGCAGTGTGGCACTGGTGGTCTGGAGACCTGCAGTGTGGCACTGGTGGTCTGGAGACCTGCAGTGTGGCACTGGTGGTCTGGAGACCTGCAGTGTGGCACTGGTGGTCTGGAGACCTGCAGTGTGGCACTGGTGGTCTGGAGACCTGCAGTGTGGCACTGGTGGTCTGGAGACCTGCAGTGTGGCACTGGTGGTCTGGAGACCTGCAGTGTGGCACTGGTGGTCTGGAGACCTGCAGTGTGGCACTGGTGGTCTGGAGACCTGCAGTGTGGCACTGGTGGTCTGGAGACCTGCAGTGTGGCACTGGTGGTCTGGAGACCTACAATGTGGTAAGTTTTCTGAATACCTACCGTGTGGCACTTTAGTACAACATTAACTGATACAAGACTTTGGTACAGCAACCACTGATACAAGACTTGGGTACAGCATTCACTGATACAAGACTTGGGTACAGCATTCACTGATACAAGACTTGGGTACAGCATTCACTGATACAAGACTTGGGTACAGCATTCACTGATACAAGACTTTGGTACAGCAACCACTGATTCAAGACTTTGGTACAGCAACCACTGATTCAAGACTTTGGTACAGCAACCACTGATACAAGACTTTGGTACAGCAACCACTGATACAAGACTTTGGTACAGCAACCACTGATACAAGACTTTGGTACAGCAACCACTGATACAAGACTTTGGTACAGCAACCACTGATACAAGACTTTGGTACAGCAACCACTGGTACAAGACTTTGGTACAGCAACCAATGGTACAAGACTTAGGTACAGCATTCACTGATTCATATGTATAACATAGCCAGATCACATATCTCACGGGGCGTCCTAAAACCTAGCAGGTTTTAGGCCAAAGCGTTCATCCCTGTACCATACCAGCCTAATAACAGCACCAAACCACCTGTCAGTATAAATTTCCATCGTTTACACCAAGATTCCCCCAAATAGGTACATTTCTAGACACACTAGGAAGGTAAAGGCCCCACTGTGCTGAGTTTGCCACAGCCACACTGGCGGGAGATTAATCTGTAAAAACTTGTATTTGTGGTCACAGTGGTGGCTCATGCTAACCTCCCTATAGTGTATAGCAATGTACGTAGTTGGATGAATCTTACTGTAGCCAGCTGGCTCAGTTGCTTACGCACTGGCATGGAGTTTTACGACTCACTGGCCATAAGTTTAAACCCCACCCGTTCCGTGGTTAGTTTGACAGACTACTCTGACATCAGCGTTGGTCTGGGGAGCTCTAGTGCAACATCCTTTGGAAAAACTTCTAAGTAAACACTCAGAAATATTATAAAACGTTTCGAACCTGGTACCTCAAATATTTCTTGATCCGAAGTAAACAAGGTCCAAGGATCGAAACGTTTCCTAATAGGTATGTCTTAATGTTTTATTTTATCTCGTGGATAAATTTTATGATGCGGCCAGCATGGTACAGTGGATGGCGCACTGGCCTGATCATTTCTGGACAGACTGGCCATGTGTTCGAACCTCCCTCCGTTCATTCAGTTGTTTACAGCCATGATGAATCACACATGTGCAACACCTGGGGATCTTGATTTGTAGACGTTTCGCCATCCAGTGGCTTTATTAACACAATACAAGGACATGATATGAAGAAATATACACATGAGGTAATATATTTCTTCACATTACGTCATTGTACTGATAAAGCTACTGAAGGGCGAAACGTCTACAAGAAACCCAAACACAGATGTTGTACACGTTTTGAATTCTTGATATAGTCGATAATGTATACCATTTTAATTTGCAGTTATGTTACGATTTCGCGAGTCGTAAGATACAAATCACCGGATGTTCTGAAGAGTAAAGGTCCTGGAGTTGGAGCTCAACCACTACACCTCTCAAGGGAGTTCCTTGATGCTGCTGAAGGGCTCTTGATACAAGAAACCGGAGCTGCCTTTATCTTTCTCGGATTAAACCTGGGTTATCCTTCTCTCGTCCCATTCCCCAGACTCTATAACCCTCACACGGGTTTAACATTTCCCTGCGAATATAACAGTACTCGACCCATGCAAAGAGAGCAAGGTAACTTCAAACTTCCAGTCTTGTAAAAGAAATCAAATAATTTGATTTACATGATAAAAAAAAGATCTTAATACACTGTCATTACTTTTGTAAATACGTAAACAAAAATAGAATGAAAATAATGTCAAATAATTAAAAAAACAGCATCATATAAAATCAGTTCTTTTATTTGGCCCCCCTAAAACAAAAAAATTATGCAGGAAATAAGAAAAAACTATGTAAAACACCCTTTCTATATTATATACACACATTATATAAATTTACATCACTAATAAATACCATTCATAGGCGATTCTTACAATTAATACATATTTACATTTAAAATAATCATCTGCAATAATTAATGTACTTTAATTTTGATATACAGTATTATATACTTGCCCCAAACTTAGTTTTGTAGGTATTAAATGTAATCCTGCTCATGTACAGCATCTGGTTTAGCTACTAACTGTTAAACACTGAATTCGATGGAAACAGGTGTTTAATATATTTGAGAAACATTTCACTTCGTATCAGACTATAAAGGAGCAATAGCTCGTTTGTACTATACATAGAATGAGTTGGAGGGCCTCGCTGGTGAGCTGAAAGATATACTACTAATATTGTTTGATTTTTTTTTAATGTAGGTTAGCCTGTCTCATCGGTCAGTGTTTGGACTCGTACACGTACACACTCGTACACAAATACAGTATTCCCAGAGGGCTATCAAATAAGAACAAATGGAAAAACAGAGGAGGGAGAGTAACACCACTAGTGGTTAAGAGCACCTGGAAATTTGAGAAATTGCGAATCTTGGGAATAGGGGATTACAAGGATTATACAACATAAACGGTAATGTCCATAACGAAAGTAATAGTGACAGTGATATACAATCCACCAGCAAACAAAAGGAGACGAAATGAAGAGTATGATCAAAATTTAAGGATGATGATTCATATAGTGGTAACAGGAGAAAGAGAAAGGAAAAAGAAGCAAAGCTAAAGTAGCAGTAGAAGAACTGAACCACTAAGTATGACTAGTAAAAATGAAACTACCCAAGGAAACCAGAAACAATGAGAGAAAATCTTAGAGAAGCAGAAACAAAGAATTTTCTGATCCAATATGTGAAAGAAACGACTAGAGTGAGAAGGGAAGATGAACCAGCAAGACTTGATCTGGGTTTTACACAAAGTGAGCCTAACTAAAATTAATTATGGGGACCCACTAGTTGCCAACGATCATGCACCTGGTGTAAAGGGTAATAGATAAGAAAAGTGAATAATAGGAAATGGGGACTACAGAAGGATAGACTATATTTTGAAATATTTCTTGAGAGAAGTGAAGGATCTAGATGAGAGAACCTTTCAAAAAAAGGAGATGGAGACAATAGTCAGATACTCCCTGATTTACTGGAGCAATATGTCTTATATTTCTACCTGTTCTTTTAATTTCTAACCTCTGGTGTGGCGCCGTGTCAGTAATTTCTTGCAGTACAAGATGATTCAGTCTACGTTATCCTTTCTTATTTAATATATGTAACTCTGTCAAATAACTCCAGCAAATGAATCAGCTAATGTTATGTTTCTGAATCTATATAAAAAAAAGCTTCTCTTCAAATGTTTTCCTTACAGATTCCTTATAATCTTTATCAGAATCACTGACATATATGGTAAAGATATTTATAATTCAATGTCTCTTGTCCAAGTTTTAATATATAGGGACGATTTTGTGTGTATACTCACCTAGTTGTGGTTGCAGGGGTCGAGTCACAGCTCCTGGCCCTGCCTCTTCATTGGCCGCTACTGTGTGTGTGTGTGTGTGTGTGTGTGTGTGTGTGTGTGTGTGTGTGTGTGTGTGTATTATAATAGTTCCTCCCCTGGTTCGAAATCGAAGTAAATTACACATTGTAATCTGAGCACGTCTGAGTAGTCTTCCATCTCCTTTCTTGCTCATTTCTCTCTCCTCTAAAAGAGTAAAAGAGAAGAAGGGAAACAGAAGAGGTCACCAGCTTTATCACTTATTCTTGCCAAGATATGAATGGGTTATAAACTTAATTTGAACCTTAACAATGGGTATCCTCCAGGAGAGTACCCACTAACGATCCCTTATCTTGTTTATTATACCTGTGATGAGTTCGTTTGGTGCTTGCCTGGTCAACCAGGCTTTTGATCTGCTGTGGACCGACTATTTTCTGTCATAAAATTGTGGTACTCTGCCTTAAAAAAAGAGGCAAAGTACAAGGCTTAATTGGGATGAGCATCCTTGGTCACCGCCGTGAGACTTTACTAATCACTATCAGTCCTGGGTAGGTAACACCAGACTTGAGAGCCGAGGAAGATGGCTGACGGCACTGTTTTAAGGTGGAGTGTAAGTAAATTTATTTAGGCACAGGTACACATAAGTACAATTATCATACAGGGTGTAAGTTATCTAGAATAACTCAAAGACGTCCAAGTGGCTTCTTTCCATTTGGATGCCTCTGCTGGCTAAATACATAATAGGACCTGCTTGCACATTGGAGTTCTAAGAACTGGGAGATAGCAGGCAACATGTGGGTTGTGGAGGCCAAGCGCGGGGTGAGATAGTTACCATCACACTCGGGTACTAAAGAGTAATATCCCCAGTTGCAAATGTGGAAGAAACTCCAGTAAGACTTAGTAAAGGATGGAAAGTCTGAGACTATATCAGCGGTCATGGAGTATCGGCACTCCGTGATTGGAAATACGCTAAATGCCATACAAGGCCAGTTAAAATTGTGGAATGATGGCAAGCCAGGCATGCCAAGTGACTTTACGAACCTGAGTTCATGTGGTTCTGTTAGTCGTATCATCACAAATACGAAATAAACTGTGGTTGATCCTGTAAACTTACTGAAATAATTAGTGTCAGGAGGAGAGAACAGAACGATATTAATGAGCCTCTCCTGGCAAGTGTTAATAAACCAGATTCAAGAGCTCACTGACCATATAATGAAACTGCTTGTATTAGCCTTCTTGCAGCTCTATTGTGGTTGTCAAGTAGATAGATAGGTCTATTAGGCTGCATGTTGACTATAGGGAACTAGATAAGGCCGTAAAAATTTTTTTGGTAAGGATTGATGAAATTTGTGACGCTTTGGCGAGAGCCAAATGGTTCTCCATGTTTAAAATAGTATGAGGAAACCTTTAGGTGTAAATGCATCCCTCCAACAGCAACAAAACTAATACCAATGGGCTTCTGTAATGCGCCACTAATGTTTCAACGAATAATGAAGAAAGTTTATGGCGGAGAGAGACTGTCAACACATTTGGCTCACATTGATGATCTGATGATCTTATCGGATTTTTTGAAAAGTCATTTACAATGGTTGCAAATGGTACTTATAACTTTTAAGTTAAAGCTTTCTTAGTGTCACCTACTAAAACTCAGTGTTCTACCTGAGTTATGTAGTCTCTGGAGAAGGAATAGAAACAAACCCTTCGAAGATATATACTGCACAAAACTAGCATGTTCTTCGGTTCTTGTTGAAATCTTTCCTGGTATTTGCTGCATTTGATATGAAATTTGTACAAGGATTTGCCAGCACTGCTGTTCCAATAATATTCTTGTCGTTTGGGCCGGTGGAACCAGCATAATTACTCACTGTATAAATGGACTAAGGAAATAATGCTTGCACCCCTGAAGGAGAAGCTAGTGATGACTCAAGTTCTCAAATGTGAAGTTACACTGGAGACAGATGCCAGTTTAAATTATTTAAGCATTGTCTTATCGCAAGGAGAAAACGAAGAATATGAACAACTATAG
Organism: Cherax quadricarinatus; assembly: GCF_038502225.1. Classification (NCBI taxonomy): domain Eukaryota; kingdom Metazoa; phylum Arthropoda; class Malacostraca; order Decapoda; family Parastacidae; genus Cherax; species Cherax quadricarinatus. The sequence continues at coordinate 14,043,690 of NC_091358.1, read as the reverse complement.
CAGCATGAAATTAGTTCCTTCCACTAAAGTTCGCTGTGACTGCTAAGTTCAAAGACCATCTAATGGCCAATAAATTTTGAAAGTCCTCGCAGAAAATACTCGTCTGATTAATATTAACACAGCAAAAGTAAGACTGTGTAGCAATGATTAGGTTGCTGAACTGGCCGGGTTTGATTTTGAGGTTTAATATTGTGCTGGCAAAGCAAATGCAAACGTAATGGGGTTTCTCGGGAAAAAAATCACCAGGAACGCGAGTCAGGTGGTGTAAGTTTATGCAGTAGATTCTTGGGAGGTAATGAGCGGTTAACTAGCCTGTCTGAGGCTTGATCTCAGAGTTGAGTGGAACAGGTGGTCTAAGCCTGCCTGCCTTTTGAGAAAGAAAACTTAGAACAACCGCAACGACAAAACTATTGTGGAAAGTGTGTGGAGGATATCCAAGGCCAACTGTCAGAGCTTCAGGATCTCAAAAAACCAAAGCCCAGAATTCAGTGGTCTATGAGCACAGAGGAGTCAGCTATGTAGAGAAGAGGCCTGGCAGAGAGCATGTCAGGCAATCTGTTATGCCAGAGGACATAAAGGAGCTGAACTAATACATTCTATATCTTCGTGTGCACCTCTGGTGGCCGGTGACATATTTAATCGACATACCAGTTCATCCAATGTTTTATTCAACATATCCAGTGGGATACAAGTACCTTAGAAAACAGACAACAGTAAGAATGAGACATTTGTGCAATACTTGGGAATCTTCGTGGAAACGTTTCGCCAGCCAGTGTTTTCTTCGCCCTAACAGAGAATAACGGTTCTTCTCTGTATTGGACTGAGGAAACCACTGGCTGGCGAAACGTTTTCACAATAAAGATACCCAAATGTTGCACAAGTGTCTCAATCTTCATATCTAGTGTGACTACGATGCAATAATTTTTTTGATAACGGACGGAGTGTTTCAGTGTCAACAAGTGATATATGGAAAACAATCTTTCACATATCCCTCCAAAAAAAGTCGAAAAGCGAGGGAAAGGGGGGGGTGGGTGGGTTAGGGACCATCGCACAATTTGCCAGAAAGATTCGTGTTTACGATAATCACGCACAATCACTGGGCTGTGTGGAGGTGCACAGTCTTGCCAGAAAATAACTGATTGCAACTCTTCTATCTGGAGCCTGAATAATAACACTGCGCTATGTTGTACACATTTTCTGTGACGGTTGGCATATAAAAGCAGAATGGGTCTGTTACCTTATCGTCCAAACCAGACACTGAGTTTTGGATATTCACAAATTTCATGTAGGTTTTCGGACACCCGTGTTCGCACATTGAGCCATTTAACTCGTCTTTACGTGAACTGTAACTGAATCAGATAATAAACCCTCCTTCAGGTAATTTTTGTTCTCTTTGGGTCAAATATGGAACATGCACTCAAAGTACTGAGGTCTGTCGTTCGACTGTAAGACCTGGACTAGTTGTTCTTCATGTGGGTGAAGTCGTAATCCCGTGAGTAAGCTTTGCACTGTTGAGTTTGGTAAATGAAGTTCATGTGAAGCACGAAGCAGAAATTTCCCATGATTACATTGGAGTGCCTTGTAGATGGTAGCACCAGTGTCCTATATACACGTAGCAATCTACTCCAAGGCCTGTCCAGCACTTGCTGTGTCCAAGAACTTGTGGAGTCACGACCGAGTGCTGGGCTCTGATGGAGAATCTCTTCCACATTAGTACCAGCAGTTCTAATGAACAGTTGTCACAGATTTTTATTCTGCAAACAAAATGAAACATTTGACTTTGTCCTGTACGTTGCCAACTTCAATATTTTCTCTCTATTACTTGGGCTCTCCAATTGCAACCTGTAAACAACAACAAAATCTTAGCAGTGCAGCTATCACATGTAAAAAACTATATTTACATGTCTTCTATAATGATGGTGTGATTAGTTAAACCGGAAAACGACTTCGTGGCTAAAATTTTATGCACTTGATAGATACGACACATTGTAAACTTTGAGATTATAGCACTGGTAGGTTATTACATCCTTTACTTGATCAATAAAAATCGTCGTGAACGAAGAACAAAGCAATTTCTCCTGGCAAGGTCAGCTGTCTCTGGCTCTTAAATACTGGGTGATACCATGGTCGTCCTCGACGGAGTCATAGGTTCCAGACCAGTCTGAGATACGTAGGTACGACATAATACCTGTCATATGTCAAGCATATAGTACAAGAATGGTATACAGTGCCGACAAGATGAAGAATTACAGACATGTGCAACATCTGGGTATCTATATTCGTAGATGTATCGCCATCCAGTGGCTTTATCAATACAAAATCGAGGATATAATTAGAAGATTGTAGAACTATATACAAAAGACGAAGTAATTAGTCACTCAGCTGAGTGAATAATTACCTCGTCTTTTATATACAGTTCTACATTCTTCTTATGTCCTTGAATTTGTATTGATAAAGCCACTGGATGGTGAAACATCTACAAATATAGATACCCAGATGTTGCACATGTCTGTAATTCTCCATCAAATATAGTGGTGTTGGCAAGTGATTATTCCTTAGGAAGTTATGTGTGCGGCAGTCCATAAAAAGTTATCATGACTAAGAGTACACTGTACAATGAAGTGTCATGACATTAATATCTAGTGCTCAGCGTATAATGAAATGATAGTGTCGTAGCTGGTATGTAGTCTACAGTAAAATGTAGATGATTAACTGAAGGATAAAAACACAAGAAAGATTACCATGCAGACCTAAGAGCAAGAAGAGTAGAGGTTAGAAAAATGAATGCAGGAATTTTTGGTTGGCGAGGGTCATTACTATAGGTCATGCTGAGGGTCATTACTATAGGTCATGCTGAGGGTCATTACTATAGGTCATGCTGAGGGTCATTACTATAGGTCATGCTGCCGTTATACACAATCAAGAAACCTCCTCTACAGGGCGGGAACAAGAGCAACACAATGAAGCTCAGTGTAACGCAAAAAAAAGGTCATCTGACAAATATTAGCTGGAGCTTTTGGTCATCTGATGCGGGTCATCATACGACTAAGACCCGCGTCTAGAAACACTTGTCCTGTTTCCTGACACACCTTACCTTACCTAACCTAAACATTTTCACAATTCCGAAGTGGTGACCGGCAGATCTGACCTCTAGCCTAGTGCTGTTCACCTCTCTTACTGTCAACTAAGTCAAATATTCATCCTAAATGCACATTCGTTGTATTCCCGAAGATCGGCTTGGGAGTGCACCACATTAACTTTAATAACAAAAGAAAGCTTATCCAGACTGCCTCCCGACGAATGGTCGTACCAGACAGATTCGGACCATTTAAAATCTAACCTGTTATAGGGACTTCAGGTTTACAGATGAAAAAAATACATATCGCTAGTATTTTGTTTCATGATCCGTACACTTGATGCAGATGAAAGAGGCGGCTCGTGGCTGGCTCACTTAATAGCGGCATCAGCTCATAAACTGAGGGGACTGCGGTTCGATCCTCTGAAGAGCGGAAACGTTGGGCATATTTCCTTACATCTGCTGCCCCTATGCACCTAACAGTAAGTACCAGGTGACTGGTGTGGGTATGGGTCGCACCCGGGGGGGGATGGGAGTGAACTTTAAATGGAGAGAAGACAGACAGTCTGATAGCATTATGAACTTATGTGGTTATTCTGGCTTACTAACCCTCTGGGTTAATAGGCCCAACAAAATATTCATCCATTATTTTTGGCACACACTGCTGACAGGAGAAGTGCACATTTGTTCCAAGTTACGGGACTTGTACCTTGTTTGGCAGTGTTTTTGGCACACGCTGTCATGTGGCAAGATGACAGCTTCAAGGCACATAATGCTGCCGTCTGCTGTGAAGTCATTGCCAGGGAAAGTAGAATTTAATAAATGAACGAACTGATCACAATGTTTCGTAATGGAAGTGTTCATGTTGCAGATTTGCAGAGAAACGTTCAACGAAATTCGCTTAACATATTGGCACAGGAAGTTTCTCAACGGCTCTTTCAACCAAGCAAATGTGATAGTTCCTGAGTTCCTGATGGGGAGAGAGAGAGAGAGAGAGAGAGAGAATCTAAACACAAAGACCTTGAGAAAATTTGCTTTGTATCACTAGGTAGGAGATTTGCTGCCAAAATGCCAAGGAACACTGAGATTAAGTCTCAGCATTGAAATCTCTACAAGAAGGAGCAAGTATCTCCATACTTCTCAGTTGTTTGCAGCAAAAGCTGGTTATAAAGCATTTGCGATTATTAATGACGATACACGTCCTGATGTCTCATAGGTTCAACGGTGTTTCAAGCGCTATGTATCAGAGAACACCAAACTGAGTACAGTTTCTTGATAGTGATATTCTTGCAAGACTCCTTGGAGGCAGTGTCTTCAAGGCTTTAGTTTGACTTTATATATACTCTAGCTGTGATACTCGATTTTTCTGCAAGTAGTGGAAAGATGATTACCTTAAAATACATGACGACGTAGACAAAATACGCACTTATTAGTTTGGCCAGTTTAGTAAATTGTGGGATATATCCAACAAGCTGTTTTAGAAGCTGAAGATCACTTGTCTAATATACCCATCCTCCACTAATACTCTGTGTCAATAGGTCATCCCAACTTCCCGTATGCGAAGAGTACCTTTTCGTACGTATCTCTGGTGTCAACCACTTAGCTTAACAGAGTCACTGCCTGCGAAGTCCGAATCCCAGAGGCTGGGGGTAGTCGACAAATGAGAGGAAGTTCCTCATAGAGCAGACGCGAGGTTCAATAACAAATGATGCAGTGAAAATCACAGTTCAATTTTCCTTTCCTTTATACCTGGAGGTGTTCCGAGGGTCAACGCCCCCGTGGCCAGGCCTCGCGGTGGATCACGGCCTAATCAACCAGGCTGTTACTGCTGGCTACACGCAAACCAACATAGGAACCACAGCCCAGCTGGTCGGGTACTGACTTTAGGTGCCTGTCCAGCTCCCTCCTAAAGACAGTCTGTTGGTAATTCCCACCCAGAGTTCGTATTAATAATTGAATTTTCAGGTGTGGACACATTAAAAAGTACTCGTTATTAGACCATGGTATTGGCTGGTCTCGGTAAAGACAGATGAGAAGCAATCTCAGTGACTTAAGAAAGGTTGGGAGACAAGTCCGGCCGGTTATACTGGAAAGCGCTAACAATGCACGAGCCATTAATAACTCCTGTGTGTACTTTACTTCTCATCTAGTTGTACTCATTAGCTGTACTCAATAGGTTATGCTCCGCTGGTTATACTCAACTAGCTGCACTCTGAGATGGACTTGCCTAGTTGTACTCATCAAGTTTACACGTTTAGTTTTTTACCCGCCTAGCTGTACTCTCCAAGTTTATTCTCCTAGTTTTGTACTCGGTTTTACTCACCAAGTTTACTCGCCTAGTTTCAATCATCTACTTGTACTCATGATATGCTCGGCTGATTGTACTCGGCTAGCTGTACTCGCCTTGTAACTACGGAGTAGGTTTTCTGCTGCTGACACTGTATGACGTGTGTCATACAGTGTCGTTAATGACTTTCAAGATTCTTTAAACATAACCTTAGGCTTCCCAGATGAGAGTTCGCCCTGAAGGTTATTCGGATGATGTGTGTCTCAGGCGATATGCTTGGTACTATGCTCATCCCGAAGCCCTTCTCCTATGATGGCTGCAGCGTCAGTACTCGGCTTCTGTTCGTCTTTTGTCCTTCCCGAGTTTTCATAACTTTGCCTTTGCTGAGGTTGAATTCTAACAGCACGTGTAAGATCAATCTTGCAGCTTGTTTAGGTCCATTTGTAGTATTTCATGGTTGTGTGTGTGTGGTTGTGTGTGTGTGGTTGTGTGTGTTAGGATGTTGCTCTAGGCGTTTTTGAGTTGCAATTGCAAACATGTTTCAGAACCAATGCAATGAAGGAATGTGAGAGCACAGCAGGTGCGTCCTGAGACGCAAACCTGAAGATGAAAGCAGAAACTTTGTCAATAAATTACTGTCTCCCCATCACTGGTTCTACTGCAGGCAATAACATTACGTGTTACACTAATACATTCTAATGTGTGTATGGATGTATGTGTGTGTGTGTGTGTTTTTGTGTAATTATTACATATATATACATATACATTACATATATATATATATATATATATATATATATATATATATATATATATATATATATATATATATATATATATATATATTCATATCATTAATATAATAACAATAAATTCTGATTACTTTATATAAGACCATAAAAGTTTTTCACAAAATATATTAACATTATATGAATTTATCTCTTTACTTCCTAAAATTAAATATAATTTGAAGTTCAGTTTACTCAGACACATTTATTCTAATATATGACTCTAGTGTAACAATTTATTTCTCACTCAAAATATACATTAATAAATATTAAGGCCACACCATAACATCTTTTCCTCTCGATCCCTAAAATGAAATTCTGGTGAATAATTAACGAAACTTGTGTTCTGTGAGAGGAATTAAGAGTGAACACAACATGTTTCAAAATGATAGACCTGATCGTGAAATAAACTCATTTTAAACTGGATTCATCATTTTAAAACACTGTATTTCCTGCTTCAGTGGGTACCACTGACTCCCTGACATCACTCTCCTGGTACACCGATACATTTTTCTAGTGTTGACAAGATTGTTTACAAAGCTTTTGTGGTATTCACTGTGTAAACAACTTTGGTATACCCGTTGCCACTCGCTTGAAGGTGATGTAAACACACACTCGGTAGTTACCTTAAGTTGTGGAGTGGGAAATATTCCCAAGCCAGATGGAATATCGGAATATTTCTTTACTTCATTCATCTTTCTCTCTCTCCCCAGTATACACATCTTCGGTTTACCGCAACATATACACAGATTTATCTCCAGTTAACAATACAATGTGAAAAAATGTATAGATAATTTATCGACATTAGATTTAGTTACACATTATCAAGTATTTTAATACTAGACACAAACTATAAATAACATGGTTCTCAGCAACACATGGTTCTCAGCAACACATGGTTCTCAGCAACACATGGTTCTCAGCACCACATGGTTCTCAGCACCACATGGTTCTCGGCACCACATGGTTCTCAGCACCACATGGTTCTCAGCACCACATGGTTCTCAGCACCACATGGTTCTCAGCAACACATGGTTCTCAGCACCACATGGTTCTCGGCACCACATGGTTCTCAGCACCACATGGTTCTCAGCAACACATGGTTCTCAGCAACACATGGTTCTCAGCACCACATGGTTCTCGGCACCACATGGTTCTCAGCACCACATGGTTCTCAGCAACACATTGGTTCTCAGCAACACATGGTTCTCAGCACCACATGGTTCTCGGCACCACATGGTTCTCAGCACCACATGGTTCTCAGCAACACATGGTTCTCAGCAACACATGGTTCTCAGCAACACATGGTTCTCAGCAACACATGGTTCTCAGCACATGGTTCTCAGCACCACATGGTTCTCAGCACCACATGGTTCTCAGCAACACACGGTTCTCAGCAACACATGGTTCTCAGCAACACATGGTTCTCAGCACCACATGGTTCTCAGCAACACATGGTTCTCAGCAAGACAGGGTTCTTAGCAACACATGGTTCTCAGCAACACATGGTTCTCAGCAACACACGGTTCTCAGCAACAGATCGTTCTCAGCACCACATGGTTCTCAGCACCACATGGTTCTCAGCACCACATGGTTCTCAGCAACACACGGTTCTCAGCAACACATGGTTCTCAGCACCACATGGTTCTCAGCAACACACGGTTCTCAGCAACACATGGTTCTCAGCAACACATGGTTCTCAGCAACACATGGTTCTCAGTAACACATGGTTCTCAGCACCACATGGTTCTCAGCAACACATGGTTCTCAGCACCACATGGTTCTCAGCAACACATGGTTCTCAGCAACACAGGGTTCTCAGCAACACATGGTTCTCAGCAACACATGGTTCTCAGCAACACACGGTTCTCAGCAACACATCGTCCTCAGCACCACATGGTTCTCAGCAACACGGTTCTCAGCACCACATGGTTCTCAGCAACACACGGTTCTCAGCAACACATGGTTCTCAGCACCACATGGTTCTCAGCAACACACGGTTCTCAGCAACACATGGTTCTCAGCAACACTTGGTTCTCAGCACCACATGGTTCTCAGCACCACATGGTTCTCAGCAACACATGGTTCTCAGCAACACACGGTTCTCAGCAACACATGGTTCTCAGCAACACACGGTTCTCAGCAACACACGGTTCTCAGCAACACATGGTTCTCAGCACCACATGGTTCTCAGCAACACACGGTTCTCAGCAACACATGGTTCTCAGCACCACATGGTTCTCAGCAACACGGTTCTCAGCACCACATGGTTCTCAGCAACACACGGTTCTCAGCAACACATGGTTCTCAGCAACACATGGTTCTCAGCAACACACGGTTCTCAGCAACACATGGTTCTCAGCAACACACGGTTCTCAGCAACACATGGTTCTCAGCACCACATGGTTCTCAGCAACATATGGTTCTCAGCAACACATGGTTCTCAGCAACACATGGTTCTCAGCACCACATGGTTCTCAGCAACACACGGTTCTCAGCAACACACGGTTCTCAGCAACACACGGTTCTCAGCAACACACGGTTCTCAACACATGGTTCTCAACACATGATTCTCAGCAACACATGGTTCTCAACACATGGTTCTCAGCAACACAATGGTTCTCAACACATGGTTCTCAACAACACATGGTTCTCAACACATGGTTCTCAACACATGGTTCTCAGCAACACATGGTTCGCAACACATGGTTCTCAACACATGGTTCTCGGCAACACATGGTTCTCGGCAACACATGGTTCTCGGCAACACATGGTTCTCGGCAACACATGGTTCTGAACACATGGTTCTCGGCAACACATGGTTCTCAACAACACATGGTTCTCAGCAACACATGGTTCTCAGCAACACATGGTTCTCAGCAACACATGGTTCTCAGCAACACATGGTTCTCAACAACACATGGTTCTCAGCAACACATGGTTCTCAGCAACACATGGTTCTCAGCAACACATGGTTCTCAGCAACACATGGTTCTCAGCAACACATGGTTCTCAGCAACACATGGTTCTCAGCAACACATGGTTCTCAACACATGGTTCTCAACACATGGTTCTCAACACATGGTTCTCAACACATGGTTCTCAGCAACACATGGTTCTCAGCAACACATGGTTCTCAGCAACACATGGTTCTCAGCAACACATGGCTCTCAGCAACACATGGCTCTCAGCACCACATGGCTCTCAGCAACACATGGTTCTCAGCAACACATGGTTCTCAGCAACACATGGTTCTCAGCAACACATGGTTCTCAGCAACACAGGGTTCTCAGCAACACAGGGTTCTCAGCAACACAGGGTTCTCAGCAACACAGGGTTCTCAGCAACACATGGTTCTCAGCAACACATGGTTCTCAGCAACACATGGTTCTCAGCAACACAGGGTTCTCAGCAACACAGGGTTCTCAGCAACACATGGTTCTCAGCAACACATGGTTCTCAGCAACACATGGTTCTCAGCAACACAGGGTTCTCAGCAACACAGGGTTCTCAGCAACACATGGTTCTCAGCAACACATGGTTCTCAGCAACACATGGTTCTCAGCAACACATGGTTCTCAGCAACACATGGTTCTCAGCAACACATGGTTCTCAGCAACACATGGTTCTCAGCACCACATGGTTCTCAGCAACACATGGTTCTCAGAAACACAGGGTTCTCAGCAACACAGGGTTCTCAGCAACACAGGGTTCTCAGCAACACATGGTTCTCAGCAACACATGGTTCTCAGCAACACATGGTTCTCAGCAACACAGGGTTCTCAGCAACACAGGGTTCTCAGCAACACATGGTTCTCAGCAACACATGGTTCTCAGCAACACACGATTCTCAGCAACACACGGTTCTCAGCAACACACGGTTCTCAGCAACACACGGTTCTCAGCAGCACACGGTTCTCAGCAGCACAAGGTTCTCAGCAGCACACGGTTCTCAGCAACACACGGTTCTCAGCAACACAGGGTTCTCAGCAACACAGGGTTCTCAGCAACACAGGGTTCTCAGCAACACAGGGTTCTCAGCAACACAGGGTTCTCAGCAACACAGGGTTCTCAGCAACACACGGTTCTCAGCAACACAGGGTTCTCAGCAACACAGGGTTCTCAGCAACACATGGTTCTCAGCAACACACGGTTCTCAGCAACACACGGTTCTCAGCAACACACGGTTCTCAGCAACACACGGTTCTCAGCAACACACGGTTCTCAGCAACACACGGTTCTCAGCAACACACGGTTCTCAGCAACACACGGTTCTCAGCAACACACGGTTCTCAGCAACACATGGTTCTCAGCAACACATGGTTCTCAGCAACACATGGTTCTCAGCAACACGGTTCTCAGCAACACATGGTTCTCAGCAACACACGGTTCTCAGCAACACACGGTTCTCAGCAACACACGGTTCTCAGCAACACACGGTTCTCAGCAACACAGGGTTCTCAGCACCACATGGTTCTCAGCAACACATGGTTCTCAGCAACACATGGTTCTCAGCAACACATGGTTCTCAGCAACACATGGCTCTCAGCAACACATGGTTCTCAGCAACACATGGTTCTCAGCAACACATGGCTCTCAGCAACACATGGTTCTCAGCACATGGTTCTCAGCACATGGTTCTCAGCACATGGTTCTCAGCAACACATGGTTCTCAGCAACACATGGTTCTCAGCACATGGTTCTCAGCAACACATGGTTCTCAGCAACACATGGTTCTCAGCAACACATGGTTCTCAGCAACACATGGTTCTCAGCAACACATGGTTCTCAGCAACACATGGTTCTCAGCAACACATGGAAGTTATAACTATGACATGTAAAAAGTTGTCTTCCTGGAGGGTCTGCTTATTATTATATTCTTTTATATTTACATTATGAGAAAAATCATGTAAAAGTGAATAAGACATTTACATTAACATTTCACAAGATTGTGAAATGTTTAGAAGAATTCTTGTACAAGTTATAATGACTCGTTTACAAAATTAATTGTACTTGAAGTATTTTAGGCTAGCGAAAATAAGCCTAGTTTTAGAATTAATCATTAAAAAACACTAGTGAGCAATGAAAAAAAAATAGCCACACGAAAAGTAACGCTTCTTGTCATGATAATACGAAAGTTGTGCCAAAACTGTTTAAAATTGACAAAAAATGATAGTATCAAATGTTATTTGGGAATGTTTTGCAATAATATATATATAGTCTCAGTTTTGAAATTATTAGAGACAATGGAATACTTCGCTCGGTATCAGGAACAGCCTGGTTGATCAGGCCCTGATCCATGAGGCCTGGTCACAGACCGGGCCGCGGGGGCGCTGACCCCCGGAAATCTCTCCAGGTATTATGCAGAGTAAACTAGGACCAGATGTCAACAATCCAGTTAATTGTACAGAAGTATTGTTATGGACTCGTGAAGACATGACACTGAAACTTAGTACTGTCTGACTTTTGAAAAAAATCCGCTGCCTCTGATGGCAAATTTACACAAAAAAAAAATGGATAAAATGCTTTTGTAAAATCACCATCTTATTATTATCACTTGCTTTTATTGACGTAAAACAGTAAGAATTAAAAATACACAGGTGGACACAAGACCTTGTTGCTGGAAAAGAAATGTTCGTGAAGGATAACTTTTCTTGTTAAATTTTGATAACAGACAATATGGCGGACAGCAGTAAAGTCATGATCCAGGAGAAAAAAAGTAAGTGTGAGGGTTCAAGATCGTGAGAACTAAAAATCTCTCACTAGCAATTTTTATGAGGGTTCAATATCGTGAGATCTCTGAGATTTATATTGCAAGTTTGGGAGAAAAAAGCCATGACAACCTTGAAGGTCAATTTTTATATGATACTTTACTGCAGCCATTCCAAAGATTTCTCATTTTCTGCTAATGAGCATTAAGGAACCGAGAAAAAACAGCCATCAAAGTCTCCTTGTATAATATCCAGTTTTTAACACGGAAGAAAGTGTCTAGGACAACATGTACACTAATCAATGCGCTGAGAACGCATGTCAACAAGGGATAAACACTCGAATGGTCATTAATGGATGTATTGTATTTTCACAGCAGATGGACGTTGTGCCCACCCTGTACACAGCAATATTAACCCATGATGTATGTTACAGTGCAAAACTCTCTCCATATGCACATAACCTTGGGTGATGAGGTCAGTCCTTCACAGATAGTTTTCATTTACTCACATGGAAACCATACCACGGGCGGGGTTAGAACCCGCGATCAGTAATATTATGCAAGATCTGGGCAGCAGTGGTCCATGCATCATACAAGCTTACCTGAAAGGCGAAGCTAAAGTCATAAGAAAATCTTGCATTAGTAGTGTTCATGAAGTATGGAAGAGACAACATGCTGTAAATCTTTCCTAAATATACGAGGGAAGCTCGAAAAATATTTACGTCCGATATTTTTTCTGATAAAATGACAATTACAGCCCTGATCTCTCCCCAGCGAGTGCCGTCAGTTCGAGGCTTCTGAACGTCAGTTCGAGGCTTCTGAACGTCAGTTCGAGGCTTCTGAACCAGCTCTTACCAGGATATTGTATTCTCACATGTGATGACAGCCGTCGTCGATGACTACGTAATCGAAGGTGATGGATGGGTGTATAGGGTGATGGATGGGTGTATAGGGTGATGGATGGGTGTATAGGGTGATGGATGGGTGTATAGGGTGATGGATGGGTGTATAGGGTGATGGACGGGTGTATAGGGTGATGGATGGGTGTATAGGGTGATGGACGGGTGTATAGGGTGATGGACGGGTGTATAGGGTGATGGACGGGTGTATAGGGTGATGGACGGGTGTATAGGGTGATGGACGGGTGTATAGGGTGATGGACGGGTGCATAGGGTGATGGACGGGTGTATAGGGTGATGGACGGGTATATAGGGTGATGGACAGGTGTATAGGGCGATGGACGGGTGTATAGGGCGATGGACGGGTGTATAGGGCGATGGACGGGTGTATAGGGCGATGGACGGGTGTATAGGGTGATGGACGAGTGTATAGGGTGATGGACGGGTGTATAGGGTGATGGGCAGGTGTATAGGGTGATGGACAGGTGTATAGAGTGATGGACGGGTGTATAGGGTGATGGACGGGTGTATAGGGTGATGGACGGGTGTATAGGGTGATGGACGGGTGTATCGGGTGATGGACGGGTGTATCGGGTGATGGACGGGTGTATCGGGTGATGGACGGGTGTATAGGGTGATGGACGGGTGTATAGGGTGATGGACGGGTGTATAGGGTGATGGACGGGTGTATAGGGTGATGGACGGGTGTATAGGGTGATGGACGGGTGTACAGGGTGATGGACGGGTGTATCGGGTGATGGACGGGTGTATAGGGTGATGGACGGGTGTATAAGGTGATGGACGGGTGTATAGGGTGATGGACGGGTGTGGCATGCAAAGAGTACGTAACCTTTATTCGGCGCATGTACACACCCTCATTTACAGGCTATCTCCCCCAACCAGCGAACCAGGTTGCTAAGAGTTGATGATGGGGCCCCGTCATTCAACTAGTGACCAGGTTCTAGCCAATAAGAAGATGGTTTTGGCAATTCGCAGAGGTTATGTGGGTACCGTTCTCCTGTCTGCCCTTGTCATTCCCATTCTAGAGCTGGTTGAAGCACGGTCTGCTATCTTGTGGCTTCTATTTCTGCTTTGCTTACCGTGGAGTGCACTATACTTATCACTGTACATAGTGTACATATTGCTGTTCTAAATTGGTGAAGGATAATATAAGTCTAAACTTTTTCTACTGTGTTTATTTGCTCCCATTACACCCGGGGTAACAGGCCATTTGGAATCTTGGGTTGTAATATGGGTAGCCTGTCCGGGAGCTGGAGCTGGACTTAGAGAAACGGTTGAGTTTAGGGTGAAGCTCGTAGCAGGAACATTGTGCAGCTTGCTGTCTGGCATTGCTTTACAAATTTTGCGTGTCAGTTGCTTTATGATCAGCCTTGCTATTGTGTGATCGTTCAACAGCTCGCTACTAGCTTGTTCGGTGTGCTCGCTTCGCTACGGTCAATCTTCTAGAACAGTGTAGCTGTCTGGCATTGCTTTACAAATTTTGCGTGTCAGTTGTTACTAGCCTGTTCGGTGTGGAGAATTTTGCAGTCGGCTTTGCTTGTATGCGTATTCTGCAATCGTATTGTGCATAGCTAAGCGTGTTCTGCAAATTAACGTGTTACGTTGGGGTATTCTGCAATCGTACTGTGCATAGCGAATAACTTATGCCACCTAGACGAGTCAGACGTCTGGTGTCGGCATATACTTTGCATAACCTACCTAAATTGTCCCTACAGCGTTGTTGGCAAATTGCTCGTTCCATTGGCATTACATACAAACGCACTCTCACAGCTGCACAACTGCGTTCACTGATTGCTGACAAACTTATAGAAGAAGAGATGGCACATCAGACTCCTCCCTCTACGGGAGCTAGGGCAAAAACTCCTATGTTCTCGCAGGAGGAAGATGATACTCCTACGGAGCAAAATGGTCAGTATAGTGCAGCTGGGTTGTCTCAAGGTGAATCAGCGTCGTTGGCACTTGAGCTGGCAAAAATCAATCTTGAGCAAACTAGGGAACAGAGAGCATTCGCAAGGGAAGAATTTGATAGGGAAAGAAAAAGGAGGCAGTTTTCGCATTCTGTAAATGATTTTAGTTTACAAAAAGCAGTACAGTTTGTTCCCCGCTTCAATGAGGCCGAACCAGAGCAATTTTTCGAAAGCTTCGAAAATCAGGCTCGAGCCTTGAGGTGGCCGGAACAGCATTGGGCATCGTTGGTTCATACAGCATTATCGGGTAAGGCACAGGAATTTACGTCAGTATTAAATGACGCTGAATTCTCTGATTATCAAGTAGTGAAGACCACAGTGTTGGGAGCATATACATGTATCCCAGCCAAATATCGCAAGCGTTTTAAATTAAGCAGGCGGCAGCTTGGTCAATCCCTAGTGGACTTTGTGAGACAGCAAACCAAAGCTTTTACCAGCTGGTATAAAGCAAGTGGTGTCTCTACCTTTGAGGAGCTGGTGCAGCTTATTCTGATTGATAACCTGCTGGAGTCTGTGGGACCAGAGGTTCGAGTCTTTCTGCAGGATCGTGACTTAGCCACTGCATTGGAGGCAGCCAGGTTGGCTGATACCTTCGAAACTAACCGCTCCTTGTCCGAGCGGTCCCGTCTCTCTTTTCAACAGCCTGGCATGAGCAGAGATCGTCAACCTTGGAGAATGAAGTGCCAGCCGGAGGGAGAACGTCTACGTCAGCCAACCAAATCACCTGGTGAGCCACGCTTCTCAACATATGGTCCACCTCCGGAGAGGCAAACTACTCATGGTTCATCTCGACAACAGTATCCAGAGAGACACCAGCCAGAACGACACCATTTGCAACGTCAACAGGGAGTAAAGGGCAAGCCTGTCGTCTGCTTCAGGTGCAATAAAGTAGGTCACATCAGTCCCAACTGCCCCCATAAACCCCAACCCATTGGGAAAATCTCTAATATCCCTAGTAACATGTCCCCTAGAGAAGTAGAAAAAGGTATGGCCCCTTATTATTGCAAGTCTTATTTCCCTTCAGGAAAACTCAGAAACAACTAAAGTAAAGACCTTTAGAGATACTGGAGCATATTGCTCACTTGTAAGAGAGGGAATATTACCCCTTTCAGAGAATACTTCTTTGAATTCCTCTGTTTTATTGGAAGCATTTGGAGGAGCTATATATTCTGTTCCTTTGCATAAAATTTATGTACAGTGCAAATATTACACTGGGTACTTGACTGTAGGTGTCTCAAAAGGATTCCCCATGAAAGATGCAGTGTTATTACTGGGTAATAACATTACTACTGTTAGTTCGTGTCCTGAACCTATAATGATTAATTCTTCTCCGGTGTTGGCCATAACTCGGGCAACATCCCAAGGGTTGTCTGGAGAGAATGTTGACCTATCCTTGGACGACTCCGATCTCGGAATAGCCACATTGTTTTACGAGGAAAACTGGCCAGAGCCTCGTAGATCAAGTGAATAGACACCGATCAAGCCTTCCTATTCCCAGGTTGCAGGATTGCCAGATGTCTCTGTTTCCATGCCCGAGGGACTGTCCTTCCGGAGGAACAACGAAAGGACCCTTCTTTAAAATTCGCTTTTGAGGCAGCCATGGGTAAATCCTCTTTGGGTCATCCGGTCAAGTATGAAGTTAAAAACGATTATTTGATCTGCACTGAGACTGGTAAGGAGATAGAGGGCCGGCAATTGTATGACAGGTTAGTGGTTCCAACAAAGTATAGACCTCAAATATTAAATATAGCTCATAATACGTCATTGGGAGGTCACTTAGGAATTACAAAAACCTTGTATAGAATCACGAAAGAATTTTATTGGCCAAAATTAAAGAAAGGTGTGAAGAATCATATTAGGTGTTGCCGAGAATGTCAGCAAGTTGGAAAACCTGGACATTCCATTTAACCTGCACCTCTCCAACCTATACCTGCTGATGGAGAACCTTTTGCAGATTTAATTATAGATTGTGTAGGTCCACTACCTAGGTCAAAGTCTGGAAATCAATATTTATTTACGATTATGGATAAAGTAACCAGATATCCTGAAGCAATTCCCATGCGTAGTATTAATACTAAAGCTATTCTCAAAGCTTTAACAAAATTCATTTCTTGTTTTGGCATCCCTAAAACTATTCAAAGTGATCAAGGTACTAACTTTACTGCCAAAGCATTTAGGGAAGTATTAACTAGGTTAGGGATAATCCACAACTTATCCACTGCCTATCATCCTCAGTCCCAAGGCGCCTTGGAAAGATTCCACCAGACATTAAAAACAATGATGAGAAGTTTTTGCATGCACTTTCCTACAGACTGGGATGAATCACTACCTTTGTTGCTGTTCTCAGTACGAGAGACGGTGCAAGAGTCTACAGGGTATAGTCCTTTTGAGCTGATCTTTGGGCACAATGTACGAGGTCCTCTTCGGGTGCTCAAAGAAGGATGGATGGGGGAAGACGTTAGCTCAACACTCTACAATCCGTCTTCAAGGTTGCAGGTGGCACGTCAGTTAGCCAAGGCTAACCTAAAGACAGCTCAAAGCAAGATGAAACAGAGGTATGACAGAAGTGCACAATTCCGCTCCTTCCATCCAGGAGACAAGGTGTTGGTGCAGGAACCTATACCTGGCCACACCTTGAAAGCTAGATTTACGGGACCTATGCAGATTGTAAGTAGATTATCTGATGTAAATTATGTGGTAGCTCCCATTGATAAGACCTCAAAAACTAAAACTTACCACATTAATCAAATAAAGGCCTTTCATACACCAGATAAAGTCCCAGTAATGACTCTGTCCTCTACCTCTGAGGACAACTCTGACTCTTTGCACTCTATCTCTGAAATTAATATTAAACTTTCAAATTCTGTCCTCAAGGATCCTAGCCCTTTAATGGAGGGATTATCTGAAATGCAAGCAACAAATTTAACTGAGCTTCTACAGTCATATCCTAATATTTTTTCGGATGTGCCGAAAAAATGTACGTTAGGTTACCATGATGTAGATGTGGGAAACTCTAAACCAATTAAACTCTCCCCCTACAGAGCTAATCCTGAAAAACAAAGGCTACTTCAGCAGGAAGTAGAATTTTTGTTAAAGCATGGTTTAGTGGAGGAGTCATCTAGTCCATGGGCTTCACCGTGCATCCTTGTGAAGAAGGCTGATGGAGGGTTTCGTATGTGTACAGACTACCGTAAAGTGAACGAGGTCACAATTACAGATGCTTACCCTCTTCCTCGTCTGGATGACGTAATTGACTTTGTGGGTAAGGCTACTTTTGTGTCCAAGTTAGATCTCCTTAAAGGCTACTATCAGGTACCTTTGACAGATAAGGCGAAGGAAATCTCTGCCTTCGTAATTCCAGGAGGTCATTATCAATACACAGTTACCCCCTTCGGAATGAAAAATTCCCCCTCTTCATTCCAGAAACTTATCCATCAGGCTATTAAAGGACTTGAAGGCACGGCAGCGTACCTAGATGATATTGTGGTGGTGTCTGATACTTGGGATCAACACCTACTTAGACTTAAGGCTCTGTTTGAGACCTTTAAGAGTTCCCATTTAACAGTTAATTTATCTAAATCTTCCTTTGGCCAGGCCACTGTCACTTTTCTAGGCCATGAAGTAGGTAGTGGTAAAGTTGCACCTAAACTTGCTAAAGTTCTTGCTATTAAAGATTATCCAGTTCCTCATGATAGGAAATCTCTTCAACGTTTCCTAGGCATGATAGGATTTTACAGAAGATTCTGTAAGAATTTCTCAGATATTGTAGCCCCTCTTACCTCTTACCAGTTACAAAGTTCCCTTTAATTGGACCTCAGACTGTAACACTGCTTTTAATAAAGCAAAAAGATTATTGTGTACTGCACCCATTCTCTTGTCTTCAGACTTCTCCAAACCTTTTTCATTACAGGTTGATGCTTGTGAGTCTGGGGTTGGGGCAGTACTATTACAAATCGGGAACAACGAGTTGCAGCCTGTAGCATACTTTTCAGCCAAGTTCCAGCCACATAAGAGGGCTTACTCTACCATTGAAAAAGAAGCCCTCGCGCTGGTACTGGCTTTGGAGCATTTCGATGTTTATGTGGGCCAGACATCGCAGGTGGTCACAGTCTACAGTGATCACAATCCTCTAGTATATCTCCAAGCCATGAAGAACCACAACACAAGGCTTATGCGCTGGACGCTAAGACTGCAACCATATAATATTTCAATTAAATATATTGCCGGCAAAGAAAATATGTTGGCAGACTCTTTATCTAGAGTCTAAAATTTTAATTTATTTAGGTTAGGATGTTATTTGTGGTAACCCCTTTTCATGCTCTTTTTTTTTTATCCCCTGGTGTGGGGTTTTTTTTTTAGTGAGGGGATGCGGGCTACCGTCCGCCTGTATCTTGGACCTATGCTAGCCTGTCTGACTGCTGTCTCACTCTAAGTTTAGGGTTTGGCTTTTGGTCACGAGAAAAGCTGAGCTCTATCTAAGAGTTGGATGGTGGAGAGGAAAGGCGGTCCCATTATTTTGTGCCATGGCGGCACGGTTACCACTGGGAGGTGGCAGCCTAATCCTGAGCCTTCTCGGGGTGGGGGTGTGGCATGCAAAGAGTACGTAACCTTTATTCGGCGCATGTACACACCCTCATTTACAGGCTATCTCCCCCAACCAGCGAACCAGGTTGCTAAGAGTTGATGATGGGGCCCCGTCATTCAACTAGTGACCAGGTTCTAGCCAATAAGAAGATGGTTTTGGCAATCGCAGAGGTTATGTGGGTACCACTCTCCTGTCTGCCCTTGTCATTCCCATTCTAGAGCTGGTTGAAGCACGGTCTGCTATCTTGTGGCTTCTATTTCTGCTTTGCTTACCGTGGAGTGCACTATACTTATCACTGTACATAGTGTACATATTGCTGTTCTAAATTGGTGAAGGATAATATAAGTCTAAACTTTTTCTACTGTGTTTATTTGCTCCCATTACACCCGGGGTAACAGGCCATTTGGAATCTTGGGTTGTAATAACGGGTGTATAGGGTGATGGACGGGTGTATAGGGTAATGGACGGGTGTACAGGGTGATGGACGGGTGTACAGGGTGATGGACGGGTGTACAGGGTGATGGACGGGTGTACAGGGTGATGGACGGGTGTATAGGGTGATGGACGGGTGTACAGGGTGATGGACGGGTGTACAGGGTGATGGACGGGTGTATAGGGTGATGGACGGGTGTATAGGGTGATGGACGGGTGTACAGGGTGATGGACGGGTGTATAGGGTGATGGACGGGTGTATCGGGTGATGGACGGGTGTATCGGGTGATGGACGGGTGTATAGGGTGATGGACGGGTGTACAGGGTGATGGACGGGTGTATAGGGTGATGGACGGGTGTATAGGGTGATGGACGGGTGTATAGGGTGATGGACGGGTGTACAGGGTGATGGACGGGTGTACAGGGTGATGGACGGGTGTATAGGGTGATGGACGGGTGTATCGGGTGATGGACGGGTGTATAGGGTGATGGACGGGTGTACAGGGTGATGGACGGGTGTATAGGGTGATGGACGGGTGTATAGGGTGATGGACGGGTGTACAGGGTGATGGACGGGTGTATCGGGTGATGGACGGGTGTATAGGGTGATGGACGGGTGTATCGGGTGATGGACGGGTGTATAGGGTGATGGACGGGTGTACAGGGTGATGGACGGGTGTATAGGGTGATGGACGGGTGTATCGGGTGATGGACGGGTGTACAGGGTGATGGACGGGTGTATCGGGTGATGGACGGGTGTATCGGGTGATGGACGGGTGTACAGGGTGATGGACGGGTGTACAGGGTGATGGACGGGTGTACAGGGTGATGGACGGGTGTATAGGGTGATGGACGGGTGTACAGGGTGATGGACGGGTGTACAGGGTGATGGACGGGTGTACAGGGTGATGGACGGGTGTATAGGGTGATGGACGGGTGTACAGGGTGATGGACGGGTGTACAGGGTGATGGACGGCATCAACAAAGTGGTAACATGCTGGGAGAGGTGTCTCAGTCTTGATCATGTACACAAGAACTCAGTGAACAATATTCAGTATGGCTGAACTGGAGTTTTGTCAAAATAAAGGACGCAAAGACTTTTGAGAATATTCTCGTATTTTTTACTTTTGTATGATAATAAATATTGTTCAAAGGCCGTCTTCTGTCTATATTTCCAATTATTATTATTATAATCAAAAAAGAAGCGCTAAGCCACAAGGACTATACAGCTTATATATTTCCAAAATCTTCAGACTGTGTATGTATTGTACTGATAAAGACATTGGATGGCTAAACATCTACACAGTAAAGATTTCCAGGTATTGTACACGTCTTACTACTACTACTACTACTACTACTACTACTACTACTACTACTACTCCCACCACCTTCTCCAAAAATTTTGACATAGTGTAGGATGTAGACAGAAACCATTCAGGCAGATGCCATCCTAGAGGGTATTCCGGGAATCAACGCCCCCGCGACCCGATCCACGACCAGCCCTCCCGGTGGATCAGAGCCTGATCAACCAGGCTGTTACTGCTGGCCGCACGTAGTCCAACGTACGAACCTTAGCCCGGCTGATCCGGCACCGGCTTTAGTGTCTGTCCAGCTCCCTTTTGAAGGCAGCCGGGGGCCTATTCCCCTTATGCATGGTGGGAAGCTGTTGAACAGTCTTGGGCCCCGGACACTTACGGTGTTTTAGTGTACCAATGGCGCCCCTACTTTTCATTGGGGGTATTTTGCACCGCCTGCCCAGTCTTTTACTTTCGTAGGGAGTGATTTCTGTGTGTCTAATTCATCATTATAAATCTGGTAGTAAGACACTTGGTGTAGAATTAACCTTTATTATATATATATGGACCTACTCTGCTACCTCACCTGGCGCATATATGTACTCTGTGTCCCTTTATTGTTTGTAATGACAAAGTTCCTGGAGAGCGAAACGTTGTCACAGTAAAATGTCTCATTAGTTGCATCTGTGTCCTTTTAGCTATCATATTGTCGGTAATTCTACCATTATTACTACCCTGTATTACAGGCAACGTTTCACTCTGGGTAGAAAGATGTCAAGTGCGTCTACCAGTGGCAATAAAGGGTACAATATGATGCCATGACTTTACTGGTTTATCCTGGGTTACTAACAGAGTAAATAATCCGAACAAAGTTTATCATTGTTTCCCTCGCCAGCATCAGTCTACCCACTCACCCAAACTCACCACCACCACCACCACCACCGGCTAAAGCTGGGGTGTGGCTCCAATCGACCCTGTAATGGCTGCCTTCTCGGCCCTTCCTGACACTGCCTGCTGCTGTGCACCTTCATCAGATTTCCTCGCATGCCAGCTGCTCAGCAGCTGGCATGCCCTTCAAGGCACTCCCATTCCTGGGAGCCAAGGCCGGGTCACCATATGGAAAAGACCCGGGCCGGCAGAACCGGCAAATCTACAAAGAAGAACCACAATCACCAATACTCCAATAAACCCCATCCCCCATACATACCACTACTTAGCCACCCCAGTACCTTAGTCTAACACTCGATAACCCAACACACTCCAACCCCAACTTCTACACAACCTCAGCGTTACGACTGCAATATTTCAAGGTTTGTACTACAAAAATAATATTTTGGAAGGGGGGGAGGGGAACACAAGGAACTTGAAACAGGTGGATAGAAATGTTGAAGAGTTGTGGAAGAAATAATTATACGAGCCTGGCCCATGGCTGGGCTCCGAAAGTAGTAAGACTCTAGAAACTCATCAAAGGTATAGCAAAGGTATACGACAATAATGCATTTACAAAAATGTTCTCTTGTTCAATTATTACATTCTCTAAATTATTATAAAAAAATGTACATTGTTACTTTTCATTGATCTGTTTAAGTGTCATTCATGATGTCGAAAATTTGGAGTAGAAATTGAAAATCAGTCTGTGTTCTACTAGCAACACGAGTAGCAGGTGTTAGCGAGATTTTTCGCGTATATCTCGGCCCGCCCCTGATTCAACCTGGGTTTTATCGGTTATGGAGCTGCAAGGTATTACTATGATTCTTAGCTGTGTCGCTCTGCCCTGGTAATACCTTCGTGAACACTACGTCTACACTGCCAAGCCTCGGGGTACCTTGAAAGTCACAACATTTCATCTGTTCTTTCGTATATCGAGTTTTCTCCTCAAGGGCTTTATCTTGATGCAAGTGAGGAGCTCCTAATCCAAGAAATAGGGCCACTACTCACCCTACATCACACCTAATTTCCTGCCATCCATCAGGTGCTGCATTACCTACAGGTTTAGTGTTCTTCCATTAGGTTAAACGCCTCTAATCCATCCTGAAACTTAGGATTTTCTTAATTTTATTTGGCAACAAGTCGATGGCTCTTTCTGACCATTCTTATGTATCAAGAAGTATAGTGTCTGTGGTTGTGTTGCGTATGTAATACTGACTTCACCTAGGTGACGTCATTACAATAATAATAATAATAATAATAATAATAATAATATAAATATACTGCCTGAATAATCAGGGCTATTTTTCCCATGTATTGCGGGACAGAATATTGATAGTCTAACTGATCAGAAACTAAGTTTCATTCAGATTTGGGCTTTAGTAGATTCCATTAGCATATGTTAATAATAATAATTATAATACCTATACATACTCTCTGTGTCCTGTATTGTTTGTAATGGCTTGATAAAGTTCCTGGAGAGCGAAACGTTGCCACAATAAAATGTCACATTAGTTGCACTTGTGACCTTTTACTTGTTGGTAATTCTACCAACATTATTGCAATTAGGAACTATATTATTATTATTATTATTATTATTATTATTATTATTATTATTATTAAGTATATTGTATTACGGTAAATTATCTTTAGTAGGTTAAATATATGATTATTTTATTACTAATTTCTGCCGTAAAAAGTTCAGAGAAAGTTATAAGGGAGTGTGAGAGTTAATATTGAGAATGATTATTATTATTATTATTATTGTTATCGCATTCATGGTGAGTACTAAGCCCGTAGGGGTCGTACGGTGAATAGGGATAATGGAAGGCATTCAGACGCGGTTCAAGAAGTTGATGCGGTGTAAGAATGGGCTTTACCGGCATGGGAGTGTGTGCGCATGGGAGTGTGTGTGCATGGGAGTGTGTGCATGGGAATGTGTGCATGGGAATGTGTGCATGGGAGTGTGTGCATGGGAGTGTGCATGGGAGTGTGTGTGCATGGGAGTGTGTGCATGGGAATGTGTGCATGGGAGTGTGTGCATGGGAGTGTGTGTGCATGGGAGTGTGTGTGCATGGGAGTGTGTGCATGGGAGTGTGTGTGCATGGGAGTGTGTGCATGGGAATGTGTGCATGGGAGTGTGTGCATGGGAATGTGTGCATGGGAGTGTGTGTGCATGGGAGTGTGTGCATGGGATTGTGTGCATGGGAGTGTGTGTGCATGGGAGTGTGTGCATGGGAATGTGTGCATGGGAGTGTGTGCATGGGAGTGTGTGCATGGGAATGTGTGCATGGGAGTGTGTGTGCATGGGAGTGTGTGCATGGGAATGTGTGCATGGGAGTGTGTGTGCATGGGAGTGTGTGCATGGGAATGTGTGCATGGGAATGTGTGCATGGGAGTGTGTGCATGGGAATGTGTGCATGGGAGTGTGTGCATGGGTGTGCAAGAGAGGGTATGCAAGAGAGGGTTTGCAAGAGGGTTTGCATGGGAGGGGTGCATGGAAAGGTGTGCATGGGAGGTGTGTAAGAATGGGAAGGGTGTGGGAGACGAGGGAAAAGCGGTCATGACAGCTGGAATATAACAAGCCAGTGAGAGGACATGCTGTATATCTCCACCAAATCAAACACACCTGTGGAACTTCAAGACAATGCCATGAGCTCAACTCTCAACAAACCTTCAAAAAAGAACTCGAGCTGCAGGGCCAGGAGCTGGAGCTTAACCCCCTCAACAAAGCCCATTACTATTATTATTAAAATCAAAACTAAGCGCTAAGCCCACAAGGGTCATACATGCAGCACTGCAAGGTAGGGCGTGATTGATCAGAGACCAGCGAGGGTGGAGAGTATAACAGAGGGAGAGTTAGTAAGGCCGGTAAGAAGTGGTAAAACGAAGTGTAATCAAAGTCGGTGTAATAAAGTTATTGCTGACAACAACAAAAAAAGTCAGTGTGTGTCAAAGGTGGGGCCGTCAGCGAGGAGGTCAGATAAAGTAAGGGCGTTAGAGCATTGACGACGCCGGAGGTAAATTCTTCGTGCCCGCTGGTAAACAGGGCAGTTTATTCGTATATGGTAAACCGAAAACGGAACTTGGCAATTTTCAGAGTGGCGCTGGGCGCCTTTCCATGAGATACCCATGAATGAGACGTGTGTGTCCGATACGAAGACGGAAGAGAATAGTCTCTCAAACACGACAGCAATATGAAGAAGACTAGAAACCTAAACAAGGTTTGATAAAATACAATTTGATATGAATCAAATCAGATCATCGTTGTTGCGCAGGTATCTAGAGATATGAAACGTAGAGGTCATGAACAGCTGACCTACAGCAGAATCTGTTTGCTCGTTGCCCTGAACATCCACATGTCCAGGGACCCAGCAAGACCTGGCAGAAAATGGTCTTTGACTGCGCCGCATTGCTAGTAAAAACAAAGTTGTAAACGAAGAACTAGAGGATGAAGAGACTCATTTTTTTTTGTATTAGCCTGCTAAGCACTAAATGAGTCTGAAACTACTAAGAATGTCGAGGTAGGTACGGATGCAATGTGATGTGAACTACATATGGTTCAGCTGTGAAATCTAATAAATGGCCTCGTACAACACTGTCGGAAAACACTGCTGCAAACCCGACACCGTCAGAGAATTTAGAACCATCAGTGTAAACTGCACTGCATGAGAATGAGACTGGATGTGGTTAAGAAAAAGGGAGCGAGAAGCAACTGTTGGTATTTGAGGTTTCGCAAAAGAGCGAAAATGCGGTGTGATGCTCCAGATGCTGGTACAACTGTTTAATCTGCACAGCTGTGCTTGAAGTTGAGCTCCAGCTGCTGGTACAACTGTTAATCTACGTAGATGTGATTGAGAAAGTTGAGCTCTAGCTCCTGAACCTGATGCCTTTTTCTTAGGGTGTTAAGCTTCAACTTCCGGGTTTGTTGACGGTGTTAAGCTCAGTCTCCTGGCTCTGCTGCGGCTCACCTTTTTTTTCTTTTGTGGGCCTAACACTTACCTCTAACGGGGTTGAGTTCCAGGCCCTGTTGAGAGTGCTGAATTTCCACTCCTTTCCCTGCTATGGTTGAGCTCCAGCTTCTGGACCTGGAAATTAGTTGTTGACGAGGATCAGCTACAACTTCCCGTCCTGGTATGCAAAGCCGAGTTATCTTAGCTGTTTAAGGCGTTGAGAATCCGTGTGATGCTCCCACATCATTCCCACACCACCACGACCTGCTCTCACATTCCCCCACCACGACCTGCTCCCACATCATTCCCACACCGCGACCTGCTCCCACATCATTCCCACACCACCACGACCTGCTCCCACATTCCCACACCACCACGACCTGCTCCCACATTCCCACACCACCACGACCTGCTCCCACATTCCCACACTACCACGACCTGCTCTCACATTCCCACACCACCACGACCTGCTCTCACATTCCCACACCACCACGACCTGCTCTCACATCATTCCCACACCACCACGACCTGCTCTCACATTCCCACACCACCGCGACCTGCTCTCACATCATTCCCATACCACCACGAACTGCTCCCACATTCCCACACCACCACGACCTGCTCTCACATTCCCACACCACCACGACCTGCTCTCACATTCCCACACCACCATGACCTGCTCCCACATTCCCACACCACCCACATTCCCACACCACCATGACCTGCTCCCACATTCCCACACCACCACGACCTGCTGTCACATTCCCACACCACCACGACCTGCTCTCACATCATTCCCATACCACCACGAACTGCTCCCACATTCCCACACCACCACGACCTGCTCTCACATTCCCACAAGACCAAGACCTGCTCCCATATTCCCACACCACCACGACATGCTCTCACATTCCCACACCACCACGACCTGCTCTCACATTCCCACACCACGACCTGCTCTCACATTCCCACACCACCACGACCTGCTCTCACATTCCCACACCACCACGACCTGCTCTCACATTCCCACACCACAATGACCTGCTCTCACATTCCCACACCACCACGACCTGCTCCCATATTCCCACACCACCACGACCTGCTCTCACATCATTCCCATACCACCACGAACTGCTCCCACATTCCCACACCACCACGACCTGCTCTCACATCATTCCCACACCACAATGACCTGCTCCCACATTCCCACACCACCACGACCTGCTCTCACTTTCCCACACCACCATGACCTGCTCCCACATTCCCACCATCACGACCTGCTCTCACATTCCCACACCACCACGACCTGCTTTCACATTCCCACACCACCACGACCTGCTCTCACATTCCCACACCACTACGACCTGCTATCACATTCCCACACCACTACGACCTGCTCTCACATTCCCACACCACCACGACCTGCTCTCACATTCCCACACCACCACGACCTGCTCTCACATTCCCACACCACCACGACCTGCTCTCACATTCCCACACCACCACGACCTGCTCTCACATTCCCACACCACCACGACCTGCTCTCACATTCCCACACCACGACCTGTTCCCACATTCCCACACCACCACGACCTCCTCCCACATCATTCCCGCACCACTACGACCTGCTCTCACATTCCCACACCACTACGACCTGCTCTCACATTCCCACACCACCACGACCTGCTCTCACATTCCCACACCACCACGACCTGCTCTCACATTCCCACACCACCATGACCTGCTCTCACATTCCCACACCACCACGACCTGCTCTCACATTCCCACACCACGACCTGCTCTCACATTCCCACACCACCACGACCTGCTCTCACATTCCCACACCACTACGACCTGCTCTCACATTCCCACACCACCACGACCTGCTTTCACATTCCCACACCACCACGACCTGCTCTCACATTCCCACACCACCATGACCTGCTCCCACATTCCCACACCACCACGACCTGCTGTCACATTCCCACACCACCACGACCTCTCACATTCCCACACCACCACGACCTGCTCCCACATTCCCCCACCACGACCTGCTCCCACATCATTCCCACACCACCACGACCTGCTCCCACATCATTCCCACACCACCACGACCTGCTCCCACATTCCCACACCACCACGACCTGCTCCCACATTCCCACACCACCACGACCTGCTCCCACATTCCCACACCACCACGACCTGCTCTCACATTCCCACACCGCCACGACCTGCTCCCACATCATTCCCACACCGCCACGACCTGCTCCCACATTCCCACACCACCACGACCTGCTCCCACATTCCCACACCGCCACGACCTGCTCCCACATCATTCCCACACCGCCACGACCTGCTCCCACATCATTCCCACACCGCCACGACCTGCTCCCACATTCCCACACCGCCACGACCTGCTCCCACATTCCCACACCGCCACGACCTGCTCCCACATCATTCCCACACCGCCACGACCTGCTCCCACATCATTCCCACACCGCCACGACCTGCTCCCACATTCCCACACCGCCACGACCTGCTCCCACATCATTCCCACACCGCCACGACCTGCTCCCACATCATTCCCACACCGCCACGACCTGCTCCCACATTCCCACACCGCCACGACCTGCTCCCACATCATGACCACACCGCCACGACCTGCTCCCACAACATTCCCACCCCACCACGACCTGCTCCCACATCATTCCCACACCGCCACGACCTGCTCCCACATCATTCCCACACCACCACGACCTGCTCCCACATCATTCCCACACCACCACGACCTGCTCCCACATTCCCACACCGCCACGACCTGCTCCCACATCATTCCCACACCGCCACGACCTGCTCCCACATTCCCACACCGCCACGACCTGCTCCCACATCATTCCCACACCGCCACGACCTGCTCCCACATTCCCACACCGCCACGACCTGCTCCCACATCATTCCCACACCGCCACGACCTGCTCCCACATCATTCCCACACCGCCACGACCTGCTCCCACATCATTCCCACACCGCCACGACCTGCTCCCACATCATTCCCACACCGCCACGACCTGCTCCCACATCATTCCCACACCGCCACGACCTGCTCCCACATCATTCCCACACCGCCACGACCTGCTCCCACATCATTCCCACACCGCCACGACCTGCTCCCACATCATTCCCACACCGCCACGACCTGCTCCCACATCATTCCCACACCGCCACGACCTGCTCCCACATCATTCCCACACCGCCACGACCTGCTCCCACATCATTCCCACACCGCCACGACCTGCTCCCACATCATTCCCACACCGCCACGACCTGCTCCCACATCATTCCCACACCGCCACGACCTGCTCCCACATCATTCCCACACCGCCACGACCTGCTCTCACATCATTCCCACACCGCCACGACCTGCTCCCACATCATTCCCACACCGCCACGACCTGCTCCCACATCATTCCCACACCGCCACGACCTGCTCCCACATCATTCCCACACCGCCACGACCTGCTCCCACATCATTCCCACACCGCCACGACCTGCTCTCACATTCCCACACCACCACGACCTGCTCTCACATTCCCACACCGCCACGACCTGCTCCCACATCATTCCCACACCGCCACGACCTGCTCCCACATCATTCCCACACCACCACGACCTGCTCTCACATTCCCACACCGCCACGACCTGCTCTCACATCATTCCCACACCGCCACGACCTGCTCCCACATCATTCCCACACCATAACTCATGCACAAATAATTCCACAAAACTCCCCAAATATTGCAACACTTTAGGTAGAGGAGCTTAATTGACCTCATTTTCACACCCTCTCCTGACTGTGACATTCAACTGTCTCCAGCTCGTACAAAATACTGACATACCATTCACATTCCTGAGTTTCATTCCCACATTATTATTGTCACGTTCATGGAGCAGCGCCTGAGGACTGGGTAGTGGGAGGCAATCAGATTCGATCCAAGGATGACTAGGCTAGCTCCAATTCCTGAATCAACAGATAAGACTTGACAGTGATCCAAAATGGGCCGAAACGTGCTGTCCTGAATGCGGATGTTTGGTGTCTGGCACTGTGTTATTAGCCCAAATTGCCAATTTTATGAAAATTCGTTGAGGGGGGACTCATACTTACCCT
Source organism: Cherax quadricarinatus (assembly GCF_038502225.1). Taxonomy (NCBI): domain Eukaryota; kingdom Metazoa; phylum Arthropoda; class Malacostraca; order Decapoda; family Parastacidae; genus Cherax; species Cherax quadricarinatus. The sequence continues at coordinate 14,013,585 of NC_091358.1, read as the reverse complement.
TCAGGAGCACTATTGGTTCGACACATCTACACCACACTCACCACATCTATTCAGCGACCTTCCCCCCCACACCAGCCTCTGAAGAGTCTCGACTCAACCAATTAAAACTTGCTACACTTCCTTTTGTTTACATATAAATACGTTAATAATCTCTCCCGCACTTTTCCTGTTTGACGAACGTTATTAGTTTTAATTCCTAATTTCCCAGGTTCAACACTGACACGTATATTTCCGGAAGCATCACGTACTCTTCTCCAGACTGAGGGACTGACCACCTCAAAACTTTAAGGGTGATGGACTGATTACATCGTCTTCAAGTATCTTCTGCTTCTATCAACTTTTCTGTACTCGACTGAAGAAGCCTACTGTGTAGGCGAAACGTTTCATAATAAAGATACCTAACTGTTGCATAAGTGTCTTACCTAACAACACATGTGCAACAGTTGGATATTTTTATTGATGAAACGTTACGTCTACACAGTAGGCTTCTTCAGTCCGTGCAATTGAACTCTTCTCCAGGCTGAGGGACTGACCACCTCAAATCCTTTTTCTCCGAGGTTGATGGACTGATTAGTACACCTCCCGTTGTATTTGACTGAAGAAACCTACTGTATTGGCGAAACGTTTCATCAATAAAGATACTAAACTGCTGCACATGCGCCTTAATACTCTCATGGCCCTCTCATTAGTCCAGCCCAGCGTGGGACAGTAGGCCTCCTGCAGTGCTTCTTTTCTTCTGTTCTTATGTATAACTCCTACTATAACTATTAAGAACATAACGAAGGAACACTGCAGCAGGCCTACTGGCCCATGCGAGGCAGGTTCAAGTCTCCTACCGGCTTAAGCCAATGCACCCAACCTAGTCAGGTCAGGTCACCTTGACTTAAGGGAGGAACACGGCAACCGTCCTGGTAGCGCAAGCTATCAGGTCCAACTCACACCTACCCACACCCACTCATGTATTTATCCAACCTATTTTTAAAGCTACACAACGTTCTGGCCTCTATAACTGTACTCGGGAGTTTGTTCCACTCATCCACAACTCTATTACCAAACCAGTACTTTCCTATATCCTTCCTGAATCTGAATTTTTCTAACTTAAAACCATTGCTGCGAGTCCTGTCTAGGCTAGATATTTTCAGCACACTATTTACATCCCCTTTATTTATTCCTGTCTTCCATTTATACACCTCAATCATATCCCCCCTAATTCTACGTCTTTCTAGAGAGTGAAGATTCAGGGCCCTTAGTCTATCCTCATAGGGAAGGTTTCTGATACACGGGATCAACTTTGTCAACCTCCTTTGTACATTTTCCAGAGCATTTATATCCATTCTGTAATACGGTGACCAAAACTGAGCAGCATAATCTAAATGAGGCCTAACCAAGGACGTATAGAGTTGAAGAACAACCTGAGGACTGTAATAAAGTTGGTAGAAATACCGACAATATGTAAAGAAAAAGGACACAAGTGCAACTAATGTGACATTTATTGTGGCAACGTTTCGCTCTCCTGGAGAGCGAAACGTTGCCACAATAAATGTCACATTAGTTGCACTTGTGTCCTTTTACTTTACACAACCTGAGGACTCCTATTATTTATGCTTCTTGATATAAAGCCAAGGATTCTATTAGCTTTATTGCGAACACTTATGCATTGTTGCTAACCAGAACTCCTAAATCTTTTTCGCATGGTTATTGGCATGGTTATTGTCCTGTCCAACATTTAGAACTTTGCATTTGTCTGTATTAAACTGCATCTGCCACCTCTCCGACCACTGCATCAGTCTACTCAAATCTTCCTGGAGTGCTCTAATGTCCTCGTCAGAACGAATTCGACGGCCTATTTTGGTGTCATCGGCAAACTTGCTTATGTCGCTCTTTATGCCCTCATCTATGTCGTTTATGTATATTGTGAACAGCAGGGGGCCCAACACTGACCCCTGTGGAACACCGCTCGTGACGCTTCCCCACTCTGATTTCTCCCCATTTATGCAAACTCTCTGCTGCCTATTTGTCAACCATGCCTCTATCCAGGAAAAAATTTCTCCTCCTATTCCATGTGCCTTAATTTTCCTCAATAGTCTCTGATGTGGGACCCTGTCAAAAGCCTTATGTTCTTATAAAAAATCATCTCTGTATTCTACTGAAGGTGAAACGTTACAGCAGTAAGATATACAAGTATTGAACATGTCTTGTTCCTCAGATTGTTGATGTTTTGTATAAGTAATATTAACAATTGATTCACTACTTTTACCCTCTCTACTATTACTTCTGCTAGTACTACCATCACTTCTCCTAAAATTACAAATATTACTAATGTCACTACTAGCACCAGTACTACTGTTACTATTACTGTTGTACACGAATGATACATACCGTATTTTGCGGCTTATATTACTTATTTCCATGGCTCGGTACCGGACGTAACTGGAAGAGCTACAACCCACTCCACACCCCAAACTTATAGCTCCCGTCACTGACCTTCAGTTTATAAGACGCACGGTGGTTTTTGGAAAAAATTTATGGAAAAAATGCGTCTAATAAGCCGCGAAATACGGTAATACCGACAACATGAAGAATTAGACATATGTGTAACATCTGGATATCTATAAATAAAGACATCCAGATGTTGCACATGTCTAACTATACTGCTGTTACCTCTCCCCTCCGAATCCCTCCTCCCGACTTGTCTTCTGGCCTTCTTTATTTTCTCTTAGTTGTGACTTGACAATGGTGCAGGAAAGATCTGAACGTCTTCATAAACTCTCTTAAGTGTGAATTATTTGTGAAAGTTTCTAGTCACAGTTTGGTAACATCCAGTTTTCAAAGTATTATTGACTGGTGGTGTACAGGCGACACTGAACCTTAGACTCGTGTAGCAGATAGGCTTCAACTAATATACATCGTATGGAAGAGACCAGTAAAATACTGGTAGCATCAAGATAATCAATATCTAAACGTTAAAAGCATTTTAATTTTTTGAAAGAAATCAGATATTTGTCAGCTGGTTTATGTTCAGAACACTGACTCATGGAGTCGTCATAACAATATTGCAAATAAATCACAGTGGTGGCCCATGCTAGCCTTCCTACGGTGTATTGAAATATACCTTGTTGGATTACTCTCATTAGAGCCAACTGGTCCAATCGTTAATGCACTGGCCTGTGAGCTTTAGGACTTACCATGGGTTCAAACCCCACCCGTTCCCTGGTTTGCCTGAGATAAAGGAACTGCATTGTGATGATAGGTTAAATTAACTGTAACATCCAGAAATGATAGTGCAGGGGAGGTAGCCACGCCAATCATCTTAAAAATATTGAAATATTAAATGGTTATAACTGTGACCATAATTTTTAAAGGGGTAGAGCGGTAAGCCAGCGGAAGGCCTCGGTCAGATGACCAGAAGCTCCAACGGTGGGTCATTATCAAAGACCCGCGTCAGGAAACACTTGTCCTGTTCCCTGACGAACCTTACCTAACCTGTTTGTAAAACAACAGACCGAAGTGAGGAACGCAAACACTATTCTTATATTCATGGGGAAGCGCTAAATTTGCAGGGAGTCAGGAAGCATGAGAAAGAATGGGAGGTGGTCAGGACTGTGAGCCCAGCAAGGGGAGAGTAGCTGTACTTCCTCGGGTGAAGAGCCCCTTGAAGGGATACGAGTAGGAATGAATATAGGTTAGGCAAGATTCGTCAGGAAACAGGACAAGAGTTGAACATCAAAATGGTAAACAATACCGACAGGTTGGTAGGTAAGACACATAGGCAACAGTTAGGCAACTTTATTCCGAAACGTTTCGCCTACACAGTAGGCTTCTTCAGTCGAATACAGAAAGTAGGCAGGAACAGTAGTCAGGACTATGGAACTGAACTTCTCCAGGCTGAGGGACTGACAACCTCAAATTCTACGACTTCAAGGGTGATGGACTGATTACATCGTCTTCACATCTCTACTGTTCCTGTCTACTTTCTGTATTCGACTGAAGAAGCCTACTGTGTAGGCGAAACGTTTCGGAATAAAGTTGCCTAACTGTTGCCTATGTGTCTTACCAGGACAAGAGTTTCCTGACGCTGGACTTAGTTATATGATGATCCGCTACTAGAACTTTTGATCATGTGACTGATTCCTTCCACTGGCTTACCAGTTCACCCTTTTAAAAAAAACAATTATAATTATAATCACTGCAGTATATATGAAGATAGTGAATGAGATGTTTTAGTAGTAATTACAACTGTGTTGTGACCCTTGTGATGTCAGGAAGACAACAGTAACACTGTACTGGGTTCACTAGATACAGTCTGCTAGCTAATACTAGGTCCCTTAAAACACAACTAGGTGAGTGAGTCACTGACTAGGTGAGTGAGTCACTGACTAGGTGAGTCACTGACTAGGTGAGCCACTGAGTAGGTGAGTGAGCCACTGAGTAGGTGAGTGAGCCACTGAGTAGGTGAGTGAGCCACTGAGTAGGTGAGTGAGCCACTGAGTAGGTGAGTCACTGACTAGGTGAGTGAGTCACTGACTAGTTGAGTGAGTCACTGACTAGTTGAGTGAGTCACTGACTAGGTGAATGAGTCACTGACTAGGTGAATGAGTCACTGACTAGGTGAATGAGTCACTATGTGAGTCACTGACTATGTGAGTCACTGACTATGTGAATCACTATGTGAGTCACTGACTATGTGAGTCACTGACTAGGCGAGTCACTGACTAGGTGAGTGAGCCACTGACTAGGTGAGTCACTGACTAGGTGAGTGAGTCACTAACTAGGTGAGTGAGTGACTAGATGAGTGAGTAACGAGGTGGGTACACGAGATGCATAACAATATTCTGAGGCGTTGTGTGTGTGTGTACTCGCCTAGTTGTGGTTGCAGGGGTCGAATCCCTGTGTGTGTGTGTGTGTGTGTGTACTCGCCTAATTGTACTCACCTAATTGTGGTTGCAGGGGTCGAGACTCAGCTCCTAGCCCCGCCTCTTCACTGATCGCTACTGGGTCCTCTCTCTGCTTCCTGAGCTTTGTCATACCTCTTCTTAAAACTATGTATGGTTCCTGCCTCCACTACTTCACTTGCTAGGCTATTTCACTTGCTGACAACTCTATGACTGAAGAAATACTTCCTAACGTCCCTGTGACTCGCCTGAGTCTTCAGCTTCCAGTTGTGACCCCTTGTCCCTGTGTCCCCTGTCTGGAACATCCTATCTCTGTCCACCTTGTCTATTTCCCGCAGTATCTTGTATGTCTTTATCATGTCTCCCCTGACCCTTCTGTCCTCCAGTGTCGTCAGTCCGATTTCCCTTAACCTTTCCTCGTACGACATTCCCCTGAGCTCTGGGACTAGCCTTGTTGCAAACCTTTGTACTTTCTCTAACTTCTTGACGTGCTTGACCAGGTGTGGGTTCCAGACTGGTGCTGCATACTCCAGTATGGGCCTAACATACACAGTGTACAGTGTCTTGAACGATTCCTTATTAAGGTATCGGAACGCTATTCTCAGGTTTGCCAGGCGCCCGTATGCTGCAGCAGTTATTTGGTTGATGTGTGCCTCCGGTGACGTGCTCGGTGTTATGGTCACCCCAAGGTCTTTCTCCCTGAGTGAGGTCTGTAGTCTGTCCACCTAGCCTATACTGTGTGTGTGTGTGTGTGTGTGTTTGTGTGTGTGTGTGTGTACTCACCTAATTGTACTCACCTAATTGTGGTTGCAGGGGTCGAGACTCAGCTCCTGGCCCCGCCTCTTCACAGATAAATGTAGCCAGTCAAAAACAAAAAAGTACTTTAGCGGTAGTTACCTCCTTGAGTACTGAGAGAGTGGCACTTGTAGACTTGTCTCTCTCTCTTGCAGACGACTGTCTCGTCTACGTCTTCAGTGTCTGAGTGGTCTCGTAGCTGCTTCACACAAGCATGTTGTGAGTGATGTATCGTTGTACCTGGCATGGTTGACGTACCTTTGGAATTTACAAAAAAAATTACAATATAACAAAATACAATGTTAGTGAAAAAAAAATTTCTTTTGGTCGATTTTTTTTATTTTATCCTACAATAAGTTTGCATTGTACAGACAGGTTACTTATGTTTTCTTTTCAAATTACAAACAAATTGCTTAAATATAGTAGTGCAAAGCATCGTTATGTTTCACATGTTTGTAAACAATGGTTGTTAGACTTTTAGTAGAGTCCTTGGAGATCCATTTGTATGCTGGGATATATGTTACTTGAGGCATTTGTATGCTGGGATATGTTACTTGAGGAATTTGTATGCTAGGATATATGTTACTTGAGGCATTTGTGTGCTAGGATATATGTTACTTGAGGCATTTGTATGCTAGGATATATGTTACTTGAGGAATTTGTATGCTAGGATATATGCTACTTGAGGCATTTGTATGCTAGGATATATGCTACTTGAGGCATTTGTATGCTAGGATATATGTTACTTGAGGAATTTGTATGCTAGGATATATGCTACTTGAGGCATTTGTATGCTAAGATATATGCTACTTGAGGCATTTGTATGCCAGGATATATGCTACTTGAGGCATTCGTATGCTAGGATATATAGGCTACTTGGGGCATTTGTATGCTAGGATATATGCTACTTGAGGCATTTGTATGCTAGGATACATAGGCTACTTGAGGCATTTGTATGCTAGGATATATGCTACTTGAGGCATTTGTATGCTAGGATATATGCTACTTGAGGCGTTTGTATGCTAGGATATATGCTACTTGAGGCATTTGTATGCTAGGATATATGCTACTTGAGGCATTTGTATGCTAGGATATATGCTACTTGAGGCATATGTATACTGGGGACCTTTTGTATATTCTGCTGACTGATAAGCACTGGCGATTCTAACCAGAAGTTTGGTAAGACGGGGGCAGGAAGATAGGTAAGGATGGAAATATGGGAAAAACATTTCTTCTAAAATTACTGCATATATTTTTTTATTAATATATTTCTAGAAAAACAGTAAAGTACTGAGAGTTATTCGGCTCAACAAGGCTGAGGTGGGGGGGGATGGTAGATTCGGCTCAACAAGGCTGAGGTGGGGGGGGATGGTAGATTCGGCTCAACAAGGCTGAGGTGGGGGGGATGGTAGATTCGGCTCAACAAGGCTGAGGTGGGGGGGATGGTAGATTCGGCTCAACAAGGCTGAAGTGGGGGGATGGTAGATTCGGCTCAACAAGGCTGAGGTGGGGGGGGGGATGGTAGATTCGGCTCAACAAGGCTGAGGTGGGGGGGATGGTAGATTCGGCTCAACAAGGCTGAGGTGGGGGGGAAGGTAGATTCGGCTCAACAAGGCTGAGGTGGGGGGGGATGGTAGATTCGGCTCAACAAGGCTGAGGTGGGGGGATGGTAGATTCGGCTCAACAAGGCTGAGGTGGGGGGATGGTAGATTCGGCTCAACAAGGCTGAGGTGGGGGGGTAGATTCGGCTCAACAAGGCGGAGGTGGGGGGGATGGTAGATTCGGCTCAACAAGGCTGAGGTGGGGGGGGGGATGGTAGATTCGGCTCAACAAGGCTGAGGTGGGGGGGATGGTAGATTCGGCTCAACAAGGCTGAGGTTGGGGGGATGGTAGATTCGGCTCAACAAGGCTGAGGTGGGGGGGATGGTAGATTCGGCTCAACAAGGCTGAGGTGGGGGGGATGGTAGATTCGGCTCAACAAGGCTGAGGTGGGGGGGGATGGTAGATTCGGCTCAACAAGGCTGAGGTGGGGGGGATGGTAGATTCGGCTCAACAAGGCTGAGGTGGGGGGGATGGTAGATTCGGCTCAACAAGGCTGAGGTGGGGATGGTAGACACGTGTGTGGAAATATTTTTGACATGACAGAGGAAAATGAATGGAATAAGTGTGGTAAATGAATGAGGGAGGAGCTAGTCAACCCTCCTGAGGCCAGGTCCTCAACCAGGCCTCCCGGAAGATCAGGGCCTAATAAGTTCAAAATCCATGCCAGCAGAAGCAATGACAAAATGTTCATCAGAGAACACCAAAATTCATGAGGTAGACTCGGGATGGGTCCCTTGAAGAATTTAATCCTGAGTCAACATGTGGTAACATCAGCTGGTAACATAATTTTTTTCAGCGTCACAGTAGACACTCCTACAAGGCACTGCTCACAAAATGTATTTTTAATGTAGGTGTAAGTAACAGATGGAATATGACTTACCGAAACACACAACAGAATAATGGAGCAGTGTAGCATAATAATAATAATATAATCTTTATTTCTACAAGTACATGTACAAGGTATACAGGCCTAGCTGACATCAAGGACATACTAATATATAGAAAGCCCCTTGTTATGCTGAACATTTCCCGCAAATTAGTTCAATTTTGTCCCAGGATGCGACCCACACCAGTCAACTAACTCCCATGCACCCATTTTACTGATGGGTGAACACTGGACAGAAAGTATCTTAATAAAACGCGTCCTAATGCTTCCAACATAGTCTACAGTAAAAAAAAATAGATTATCAATACACAAGACAGACATTTTCATTGCACAAGGCACCTGGATATAGACCAACAGACTATAAAAGACCATAGTCCAGAAACATGAAGACCAACTTATATAACTAACGTGAAAACACTTAAGAAATCTGAGAAACCAGCTGCTGAAGTTCTCCCTGATTATCCCTCTATCCTCTTAACACTAAAATGGAAAGACAGACTATAAAAAAGGTAAAATAATAATAATAAAAACAATAATAATAATAATAATAATAAAGATATAACACTCCAGTAAGTAGCTGGAACAAATGGACAACATGAATCCAATCATGTACAAGTCAGAGACTTTATATTATTTAACGACACTTCACCCTAAACAGGACTATTCAATTCTATGCAGAATTTAGGACATGTACAGCATATGGTGGTTCTGGAATGCTTGGTCAGGGAGGGAGGGAGGCGGGGGGGGGAGGGAGGGAGGGAGGGAGGCGGGGGGAGGGAGGGAGGGAGGGAGGCGGGGGGAGGGAGGGAGGGAGGGGTCACTTGTGTAGTGGCCCGCACATAAGAAATAAACTTATGATGACTTGGACCATCACCTGGACACACTAGTTAATGGTCCAGGTGGGACCGAAACGTCGTCATTTTTTTTTCTCTCTCCTATGTGCGGGTTATTTGTGTATTGTTCCAGTCACGGTATTGTGACTTTTCATTCTTTATCTTTATATAGTACAGTGTACATACTGTAAGCTAAATAAAGTAATTGTTATATAGGAAATGAATAATAACTTCTGTGATGTATGTTCAGTGAAGTTTGATAAACATTCACAGTGACCCGAGTCCTGTTTTCTGCACTACAGCTCAGAGAATGATCAGGTCCACCATATACTAAACGCACATTGTACAATACAGGGTGACCCAGAAGTTTGAATACACACACTTCTGGGCTTTTAAATCCTTTTGAGGGTTTCTCGAGGAATACCCAGTTCCAGGGACGTCTTGTGTGTCCAGACCTTGGGTCTGGACACACAAGACCTTGGGTCTGTGGGTGTCCCAGACCTTGGGCCTGGGACACCCACTGCAAACACTGTCAGGTCAAGCAATGGCTCACACAGTGCTACCCAGATTCGCATTTCTCTGAGGAAAGCGATCCATAAAGCAGACTGCAGGTAAGAAATATATTTACTGTACTTCTGGGCAAATACACGACCAGAATAGTACCTAAACCACTGGTAAATTGTACTGAAGTGGTGAATGATGAGCCAACTGATTCATACAGTACCAACACCACATCTCCCAGTGAAGAAATGGTATGGTGATACCGACAAGATGTGGAAAACAACACTCATGTACAGTTCAGGACATTTATTAAAGGAAACATTTCGCCACGAGTGACTTCTTCAGTCCTTAGAACTGAAGAAGTCACTCGTGGCGAAACGTTTCCTGTAATAAATGTCCTGAACTGTACATAAGTGTCTTTTCCCACACCAAATCTCTCATTTTACCTGTGTCCACACAGCAGTTGAGGACGGTTCTTACTGATGAGTTCAGAGAACTGACTATACGAAATCTGACAGGCTGAAATAAGGAGTGTACGACTCTTGAAGCATGACAAACACAGCCAGTGCAACATCCACTATATAGTGAACTCAGGGCAACACATTCATTATATATAAAAAACAACCTTCGTAATTTTACTTACATGTGACTGGATGCGCAGTATTTAACTGAAAGTTGGCATTACATTGTACAGATAAACCCCTTTCTGGAGAGGCAGCTGTGGCAGGGTACCGATATACACCACCTCCACTTTCCTCTGTAAAATATTTTGTGCGTGTTTTATGAAGTATCAGGTATATTATATAATATTAAAACTAAATACATTATTGTGTAAACAAACTGCATTGAGCAAACAATTCATAGCATCACCTCAGTTACATGATCCTTTTATATGATCAGTATTTGAAAAACCACATCACAACAGAGTTACGTACCTAAAGCAACTGTTGTACCATATGGAAGACATTGACTCGAACTGGCAGGGGAACCTACATAGTTAACTTTTGATTCACTTTTTTCTTGACTTTCATTAGGATTGTGTAATTTTTGCTGCATTTGCTGGGATCTCTGCATCTTGATATCAAATTCAGGAGAAGTAGAATATCTGAGGTTGTTTTCTGTTATAGGCTGCTGTTGCTGATGATACTGCTGGTGTAGGTGTTGACTGGGCTGTATTCTAAAGGTCTCAGAATTCCGAGACTTTCTTTGAGATATAGCCAAGGAGCGACCCCTTGAATAAGTCATTTTGTTGCTTTCCTTCGCCTGATAATTGCAAGCAGGAGCCATAACGTTACTGCTATATTTCTCATGAATTGTAGAGGGATTTATTACATAACTTTCACACTCTATATGGCTGCTTGAAAAAGCCATGTTTTTTGCACTATGTTCGTAGTTGCCTGCAGAAGGTAAAGTGTCACATGTCTTTGGATAGTTGCCTGATATAGATACATTCCTCTCCTTTTTATTTTTCAAACTGTCTGACGGCACTGAAGCTGCACTTATTTCTTCACTCTGACTCGAAATGCTCATGCCTGCAGTCACACAATGATCGTAAGTGCCAGGGGATGGTACACCTGGTATTACATTTTGCTGACAGGAACCAGGTGACAGCATTCCCTCACTTGAATTGAACCTAGAAGCTTTAGCTGAAGGCAAACTTTCGTTTCTATGTGGGATACTGCTAGCTGATACCTCAATACTTTCAGCTTTAGGGTATTCATAAGTTTTAGCTTCCTCACATACCCACTGTGAGGGTATGCGATCACTTTTATTTTGCTGATGAAGGCCAGTAATGTTGTTTTGAGGGCTTTTCGGGTATGCGAGATCACCACTGCCGACTTTTTTATCAGGATTTTGCGAGCAGTTTCCGTTTCCTTGGTTCAGTGTTGAGGTAGAGGGACACAGTTGGGAAGTAGGTGAGCTGGTCTCCTGGGGTTCACTACTGACCAACTGATGAGTTTCTCTATCAAACGTGAATTTCGTTGTTACATATGCATTGAAGCTGTCTGTGGATTTTGTTTTGCAAGGTACACTATGCCACTGACTCTCATCTACATCTCTCACTGTATTTTCTTTTGATACAAATGACTTTCTATCACTACACTCAGGAGAAACAGAGTCATCAAATCCACAAATCTTTTTCTGCTTAGTCTGGAATGGACTGATCTCGTTATAATCTTCACGAGTCAATTTATGAACTGAGGTTCGTCGATCTGGGATATCTGAATGTGTACCTGCTCTGTCCTCCACGTTCAATGTAACAGAATCAACGGATTCAATCATTTTTTTAATGGTTTCAGTGTTCATCATTTGCTTTAAAACCATCATGAGCTCCGGAGGAAGCTGAAAGATTATGTTAATAATGAGAAATTTACAACATGCGACACTCTAGATATAATATACAAGGTGTCCAAGACTCCATACATAGATATTTAAGAATGTGTCTGTCATAAGCAGAATGTATAGAAATCATTCTCATGGCTGGACCGGGAAGTTGTCGCCAGGTTGCAAGGAACTTTAACAGGGAATATGACAAGGACATCACACACGACACTGACGTGGCAAGCACATCACACACGACAATGACGTGGCAAGCACATCACACACACACAACACTGTTGCCAAACTTACTACGAGAGGCGCATCCAACTGTGCTGACAAAAAAAATGGCAACCATGCAGAAAATATTCTGTAAAGTTAGGTTTTGCTAAATTTTCAAAATTACCCTATGTATGGACACTTTTTGGACACCCTGTAGTATATATTAAAGTTTGACAGTAATATACTCTGATATATTCACCATATACGAACTGAAAGAATATTTTTTTTGCATTCATCCTTTATATTGAATATATACTAAGATCAAATTATGAATTATATAAAATCTAAAGCAAATTTAGTACCTTGACTCTTAAAGTGGCTTACCTTAGTGCTGGTAAAGGACTCTTGATCCAGGGAATTGGAGGGTATTTTTTCCCCTTGGATGAAACCCAATTACCTCTCATTCGCCGGACGCTGCATGCCCATGTGAATTTAACGCTTCCCAGTAACTTTAATAATACTTTCCTCTCGGGTAATTAAATGAAAACTAATTATACATAATAGTGAGGAATTAGACACATGTGTAACATCTGGTGTCTTTACTTGTAGACGTTTCACCATCCAGTGACTATTAGTACAAGGACATAATGGGAAGACTGTAGAACTATATACAAAAAATGGGGTAATCAGTCCCTCAGCTGAGGGACTGATTACCTCATCTTTTGCATATACGTAGTTCTACTGTCTTCACATTATGTCCTTGTACTGAAAAAGCCACTGGATAGTGAAACGTCTACAAGATGCCCGGATGCTGCACATGTCTAATTCTTCATCTCGTCGGTACTGTATACTGTACATACATTATACTAAATATGGATATTTACCGAGGATGATATTGTACCGAGGTGTTCATCTGACTCCTGTGACGTCACAATAGGTAGCAGCTTCCGTCTCTGGTTTTTTATCTCCTGTACACCTTCCTTGATGCTAAAAAATTACATTAAGTATTACTGTACAGACAGATATTTACTAGCCAATGAAAAATGAGTTCAAAATATTCTTACAGCAACCAATAAAAATGAAAAAAAAAATGAAATCTAGAAGGCAAGATGTTCGTGTTAAAGGGATCTTCTTGGATATTTATTAGGTTAAGTTAGGTTAGGTTAGGTTAAGTTAGCTTTGTCAGGCAACAGGACAAATATTTCCTGACGCGGGTCTTAGTTGTATGATGACCCACCACTGGAAATTTTGGTCATCTGACAAGAGTCCTTCTACTTAGATGTTTAGTGCAATCCTGCAGCCAGTCTTAAGACAGTATTTCACTGTTGCTAAATCAGTTAAATGGGTGACAGATTAGTAAGCCTTAAACAGTTATTATCTCAAGCCTAGCTGATCAGGGAGCCACCATTGCTCCGTGGATGAGCTGCACGAGTGGTCACAGGTGTACGACACAAGGTCTTGCTGGCTCAGAGTTTATGAATGTTTCACACTACAACAGTGTGCCAAGATCAACTATACAGACTCGTTTGTGCAGCCTTTTGTTGTGAAGTGAGCCAGTGAGAATGCCAGAGTCTGTTTTTTGTTAATGTGGACTGATGCTGGCAAGAAACTAAGATTTAGGCAATCTTTGTTCCTACAGTTAATTTTGCAACCCAAAAGATTTCGTTTTAATTTATAAACATTTATTATTATTATTATTATTATTATTATTATTATTATTATAATACCTCTTCAAGGGGGGCTCCTTGGCGTGGTGAAGAGGCTCTTGGTCTGAGGAATTAGCCCTGTCGGTCTTCTTCCTCAGACCGAACCTAATTACCCCCCATTCTCCCCTCCCCTATCCCATCCTCCCCATCCTCCCCTTTTTCCATTCCTCCTCCTCCTCCTCACCCCTCCCTTTTGCCCTTCCTCTTTTTAGCCTTCGTGATTTCTCCCACAGGCGCGCTAGTTCCTAGGTAGGGGAAAGGACACCGGGGTCCATCCCATTCCGTTGAGGTTTCTTGGCGGTGGCGTAGTTTGCCGTGGAATCTGGATTGCCTAGGGATGTCCCGATCCCTCTCCGGTATCCCGGAGTAGCTTTGGGTGTCTTTTGGGCGACGGGTGTATCTCTGGAAGCCACCTTTCGGATTCCGGGGGTGGTGGCTGAAGGAGGTATGCTTTGTGGCGGATATCCGGCCGCCCTCTCTTTTGTCCACCGAGGTAGCTCGGCAGATGTGAGGTTGCTATCCCAGATTGCTGGTTTACTGGCATGAAGGGTAGGGTATGGCACGGGTTCCATGCTGCATCTGCGCTACTAGCGGTGTCGAGTCCTCTTGGGCGCGGAGGGAGATTTCTGGCCCTTTCATTCCTCCTAGGAACTATCCCTCCCCGGTCCCCCCTTTTTTTTTCTTTTTTTTATTTTTATTTTCTTTTCTTCTTTCTTTTTTTTTCTTAAAAACAAAAAGAAAGAAGTAACCTAACCATGGCAGCCCTAGTCCATGAACCTGGTACCCCCGGGCCCCTTCTTGATACCGCACCCCGTTCTGACCCCGCCTCGTCTTTGGACCACTCTTCAGACATTCCTCATGCCTCTGTACCTATTGCCGGTGCTGTTTCCTCACCCGCTTCAGGTACTGAGGCCTCGACTGACTCCTTCGATTTATCAGACCTTCGCTCTCCTCTGACTATGCTTCCGGCCTCTCCCTCTACGGTGCGGCAATTTTCAAATCGCCGACCCGTTCCACGTCGGACCAACTCTGGTCCCACGCCTAAACGTCAACGACAATTACCTGCTGATGATACTTCTCCACCTTCACCTTCTCGTTCTTCTCAGAAACGATCGACACGTCCTTCACTACCTTTCCACGCTCAGTTTCAGACTGAACAGTGGACTAAATTCTTCACTTTACGACCAACTTCCTCTACTGCCTATCTTTCTGACCATAGTATTGGCAAGGCACTCCTACGCCATGTTGGTAAAGATATTTCTTTTCATGCTCTTAAGAGCGGTACGCGCATCATTACCGTACAGAATGCTACCCAGGCTCGTGAGCTCTCTCGTCTTTCCCATATAGATTCTGTTCCTGTCACCCTTGAAAAACATCATTCCCTCAATTCTTGTAGTGGTACCGTTATTCTGCCCCATACCATAGTTCAACAAAATTTCCAGACATGTGGCACCGACATTCTAGAACAGCTGGAACTCCAAGATCTCCCAATCCTCAAGGTAGACACTTACGTTCTTCCTGCCCGTGGGCGGAGACGATACCCTAGCAATGTGGCTCGTTTAACTTTTGACAGCCGAGAACTCCCATCCTCCGTTTATATAGCAGGACATCGGTTACAAGTTCGAAAGGTGATCCCTACACCACAACAGTGTAGAAATTGCTGGCGATTTGGCCATCCAGCGAAATATTGCAGATCTATCGCCGAATGCCCAGTCTGTGGTGCCGATGACCATTCTAACACGTCTTGCAATCGATCTCCCTCTTGCCTTAACTGTCATGAGGCTCACCCTTCGTACTCTCGCCGTTGTCAGGTCTATTTAAACGAGCGGGAAATCCGTTACCTCAAAGAGACAGAAGGTCTCCCTTATGCCATGGCAGTTTCTCATCTCCGCCTCCAAGGGAGACTCCCACGTGTTTCTTATTCCCGTGTTTCAAAACGTCCCCCCACTTCTGGTATCCCATCTTCTACACCCACCTCTGTGGTTACCTCTCCCATAATCACTCCTGTATCTAATCCTTTTGCTGTCCTCGGCTCAGACGTCCCTACTTCAACGCCTCAGTCTAATCTCGCTTCTTCGAGTTCTCTCTTACAAGCCTCAGTATCGACGAGACCTCGTACGACACCTCTTCCCAATCGTCCCTCTACTTCTCAAAAGTCAAAAAAAGGTCCGGTAACACCTCCTACCCATCTTCCACCTCCTCATTTTACCCTCCCTGTCTCTGTCCCTAGTTCTTCCCCTCTCACTGGCTCAGTTACAAGTGCAGAGGTTCACCCTCCTCCTCGTAATGTACCTTCCTCCCCTGTTCCCTCCCAAGTTTCTTCCTCTTCTGCCACCTCCCAGGTTCCTGTCTCTTCTGTCCCCTGCCACGCTTCTCCAGTTCCCTCCACCCTTTCGCCCCCCCCTACCTTGGTACAGTCCAATACAGTTCCAATCTTTACTCATCCTCCCCCTACCATTCCCAATATTGTCTCCCATACGACATCTCTGAATTCCGAAACACTTGAAGCAATCTCTGAATATATTGCAGAGACCAAACCATCAATGGACACTGATCCACCTTCCGCTCTTTCTCTCTCCTCTGCTCCATCTGCGCAACTCCTTTCTTCACAGCGCACCGTTCCTTCGCTGCTTGAACATTTTCCACTGCCTCCGCATGTGGACTTTTCTAACCCTTCTAGTCCGTAGGAACCCTTACCTGCGGATTTCAAGTATCTTTATCATTGCCAATCATGGCCTTCTTACAGTGGAATATACGCGGCCTCAGGGGTAATCGGGGTGAGCTTCAGATGTTACTCTCCCAGTTTGCCCCTGTTGGTGTTTGCTTACAGGAACCAAAATTACACTCTGCTGTTATTTCTCACATCTCAGGCTATAATTTATTGTATTCTTCAGATCCTTTTCCTGATGGGACCTTTAATGAAAGTGCCCTTCTTCTCCGCACTGATATTCCGTACCATCAGCTATTTATTCATACTTCGCTGCATTACACAGCAGCCCGTATCCACTTACATAGGTGGTATACGCTCTGTTCTTTATATCTCTCTCCTTCTCGGGCATTATCTATTCCGGATTTTGCCTTCCTTGTTTCGTCATTACCGCCACCGATTCTGTTACTTGGTGATTTTAATGCCCACCATTTCCTCTGGGGAGGGTCTCACTGTGATTCCCGTGGAATTCAGTTAGAGGCTTTTCTTGCCACCCACCCCCTCCATGTTTTAAATACAGGTACTCACACCCATTTTGATCCTCGGACTCATACTCTCTCTTGCATCGATCTCTCAGTTTGCTCTTCCTCCGCCGCATTAGACTTTACTTGGTCTGTTCTCCCGGACTTACATGACAGTGATCATTTCCCAATCATTCTTACTTCCCCTTCATATTCGCCACCTCTTCGCACCCCACGCTGGCAATTTAATCGGGCAAATTGGAACCTTTACTCACACCTGACTGTTTTTAAAGAGGTTCCTTCTTCGTCCTCCATCGATGAGCTTTTACACCTCTTCTCGTCCTCCGTTTTCACTGCAGCTTCTCATTCTATACCCCAAACTTCGGGCAGGCATTCTCAGAAATGCGTGCCTTGGTGGTCTCCTGCTTGTGCTCGTGCAGTACGTTTGAAACGCGCTGCATGGGGCAGGTACCGGTACAATAGAACCACAGAGCGACTCCTTGATTTTAAACAGAAGCGTGCGATCGCTCGCCGTGTCATCCGTGACGCTAAACGCACTTGCTGGCGAGATTATGTCTCCACCATCACCTCTGCTTCCTCTATGAGTGCAGTCTGGAAAAAAGTACGAAAACTGAGTGGTAAATATTCTCCTGACCCGGCTCCTGTTCTGCGGGTTGCCGGTGTTGATATAGCAAACCCACTAGATGTTGCCAATGAAATTGGCAATCATCTGGTCCGTATTTCTCAGGGACTCCATCTATGCCCCTCATTTCTTTCCTCAAAGTCTGCCAGAGAGTTAGCACCCTTGGACTTTTCTTCTCTCAGAGAAGAACAGTATAATGTGCCTTTTACACTTCAAGAACTGGAGGCAACACTCTCAGCTTGTCGATCATCGGCAGCTGGGCCCGACGACATTCATATTCGTATGCTACAACATTTACATCAGTCAGCCCTTGCAGTCCTATTACGCCTTTACAATCTTATTTGGTCACAAGGAGTTCTTCCACAGCTGTGGAAATCTGCCATTGTTCTCCCTTTCCGCAAACCAGGCACTACGGGACATGAAACCTCCCACTATCGTCCCATTGCTCTTACCAGTGCAGTTTGCAAAGTAATGGAACGTCTAGTAAATAGACGTTTAGTGTGGTATTTAGAGACACACAACAGTCTCTCCACTCGTCAATATGGCTTTCGTAAGGGACGTTCTACCATAGACCCCTTACTGCGCTTGGATACGTATGTTCGTAATGCCTTTGCGAATAACCACTCAGTTATTGCCATATTTTTTGACCTTGAGAAGGCATATGACACAACTTGGAGGTATAATATTTTAGCCCAAGCCCACTCCTTAGGCCTTCGAGGCAATCTACCATCCTTCCTTAAGAACTTTTTAACTGACAGGCATTTCCGTGTTCGGGTTAATAATGTGCTCTCCCCGGACTTTATCCAAGCTGAAGGTGTCCCCCAGGGATGTGTTCTGAGCACAACACTTTTTCTCCTTGCTATTAATGATTTGGCCTCTAGTCTTCCATCAAATATTTGGTCATCACTCTATGTTGATGACTTCGCTATTGCCTGTGCAGGCGCTGACTGTCACCTCCTTACAGTTTCTCTCCAGCATGCAGTCGACCGTGTTTCCAATTGGGCCACCACACATGGGTTTAAATTTTCCAGCACTAAAACCCACCAAATCACTTTCACTAGACGCTCTGTCATCTCTAATCATCCTTTGTACCTCTATGGCTCACGTATCCCTGAACGTGATACAGTCAAGTTTCTGGGCCTCCTCTTTGATCGTAGGTTATCCTGGAAACCTCACATTACCTCTCTGAAGGCAACTTGTCACAGCCGGCTGAACCTTCTTAAAACCCTTGCTCATCTTTCGTGGGGAGCTGATCGTCGAACCCTCCTTCACCTACATTCCACCCTTATTTTATCGAAACTTGATTATGGTGACCAGATCTATTCAGCGGCATCTCCTGCTACTCTCTCTAGCCTTAACCCCATTCATCACCAAGGATTACGTTTATGCCTTGGTGCTTTTCGCTCTTCCCCTGTCGAAAGCCTCTATGCAGAAGCGAACGTTCCATCCTTATCCGATCGCCGTGATGCCCATTGCCTGCGCTACTATGTACGCTCTCATGATCTCCGCAATCCTTCCATTTATAGAATGGTCACTGATATTAGTAGACATTCTTTATTTGTTCGCCGCCCCTGCTTACTCCGTCCCTTCTCTCTTCGCCTTTATTCGCTCTTGTCTTCTCTTCAACTACCACCTTTCTATGTACATGTAGCATCTCACTTTTCCCTACCCCCCTGGGAAGTTCCAGCTGTTCGAGTCTGTTCTTTCTCCCTCCCTTGCTCGAAAGCCCAACTGTCTACGGTCGCTTCCCGCTCTCTTTTTCTTGACCACTTTCACTCTCATTCTCATGCCATTGCTGTGTACACAGATGGCTCTAAGTCTTCTGACGGCGTAGGATTCGCAGCAGTGTTTCCGGACAGCGTCGTACAAGGGCATTTACTATCTTCAGCTAGTATTTTTACTGCTGAATTATATGCCATCCTTACAGCACTTATCCGTATTGCATCTATGCCTGTGTCATCATTTGTGGTTGTCTCAGACTCCCTTAGTGCTTTACAGGCTATACAAAAATTTGATACACCTCACCCCTTAGTCCTCCGTATCCAACTTTGGCTACGCCGCATCTTTACTAAGCATAAAGATATTGTTTTTTGTTGGGTCCCTGGTCATGTTGACGTACAGGGCAATGAACAGGCAGACACTGCTGCGCGGTCAGCAGTACATGACCTACCAGTTTCTTATAGAGGTATTCCATGTACGGACTATTTTGCTGTAATATCTTCCCACCTTCACACCCGTTGGCAACAACGTTGGTCTACTATGCTCGGCAACAAACTTCAGTCTATTAAACCGAGTATAGGTTACTGGCCGTCTTCTTATCACCAGTGTCGAGGTTGGGAGACTACTCTCTCCCGTCTTCGCATTGGCCATACTCGTCTTACTCATGGATATCTCATGGAGAGGCGTCTTGCTCCTCTCTGTGAGAATTGCCAAGCTCCATTATCAGTCAGCCACATTCTGTTGGACTGCCCACTTTATCAACGAGCACGCAGAATTTACCTCTGTCGTCGTCTTCGCCCCGCTGCTCTCTCTTTACCTTCCCTTCTCGCTGATGGACCCACCTTTCATCCGGACTCTCTCATTGACTTTTTGACAACGACTGACTTACTTCACAAATTCTGATACTTTCAGCCCTTTCTACTTGTATCTCTTGCTACCCTCTACCCCCGTACTATCCCCTGCCCCGCTGTTTTCTGTAACCTGCTGATCATCCCCCCTCCCTTCTGCCATCCAATTCCCTTGCTTCCTTCCCTACCCTGCAGCGCTGTATAGCCCTTGTGGCTTAGCGCTTCTTTTTGATTATAATAATAATAATAATAAATAGGATTACATTCCCAGGGAAACTAACTTAAAACTTCTATGTGATGCACAGAGCTAGAGCTGAGAGCGTCCCAGGCCGAGAAATATGCCTGTTGCTTCCTATCAACACTCCTCCCAAAGAAAACAACGTGTCTTCTTAGTAATGCAGCTCTGAAGCTCATCGAGCCCATTTCCTCCTAATGAATCCACGGGATTTATGCAAAGAAAGAGCTTGAGGTTGCAGTTACTGGAGGCGTTCCTCCACGATAATGCAGGACGAGCAGACCGACTAGAGATGAAGAGACAGAAATAACTGTGAGAGACATGAAGAGCTATGAAGGCAGAGTTCCTTTTCAAAACAACTCACGTTCGTCGGATAAACAAATCAAAGAAATCAAGTCATGACGAGGGTGCTGGAGGAGGTGGGAACTGTCGCAGAAGACTCCAACGTGCATTAGTACCCTGTTAGTGAGGGGCTTTTGATCCAAAATACTGGACCTGCCGCCTCTTTCTTGGATGGAATATGATTGCCTTCCATTACCCAAGTGCTGCACAGCCTCGACAAATTTAACACTTCCCCCTAGTACTCACCTATTTGTGGTTGCAAGGGTCGAGTCATAGCTCCTGGCCCCGCATTGATTATCTATAATCACGATCAACTGCAGAAAACATGAAAAATGATCTATGCAAAATCAAGTGAAGCCGGTAGAGGGAAAGTAGAGTGAAGCCAACCCAGGTAAACTCCAGTCATTAAGTTCTATAATAGAATGAAACTGCTGTGCAATCGATGCATTCTTGGGGTGGAGTTGAGCAGAATGTCTTGCTTCATGAAAGTAATGTTAACTAAAGTAGTGATGTTCACAGTCACAACAAAGGCAGAAACAAAGAGCCTCCCGAGATACAACACAAATACCACAGTGAAAATAGGAAAAACACCTCAGCACTTTCATGTGCTTATACAATCTTTTAATTCCTCTGAAGAGTGTGTGTGTGTGTGTGTGTGTGTGTGTGTGTGTTTGTAAGCACGTGAAAATGCTCAGGTATTTTTCCCATTTTTTACTGTGGTATTTTTATATTACAAATCACACATTTATTTTGATTTCTTCCATACAATACTATATTTTTTTCCTCAACGGGGATCCTAAAGGACCTTAGTTTATATGAACCATATGTTCAGCTTCTTTTACTGAATATATGAAAAAAAAAAGGACACAGACTATGTGCCAAGCGAGATGCATGCTGATTATATTGCCCTGAGAAGGAAAGGCTGAATATCCACATCAGTGGTGAGTTCTCCACAATGAGACGGGTTCATAACAAACGTTAACAGGTGACTAATGGTCTCAAACAAATGCTAGTGAGAGTCCGTGTGCGCATGTGCACAGAAAATAAACGAAAGGACAACTCGTCCAAAAAGTGACTCGTCTCTTCCATATTGTTAATAAGAGGTTATAGAGACTAGTAGCTATTCTAACATGGTTCATGGAGTTCCAACACGAAATACAACTTCTAATGTGTGTGCACACTGACATTACTTTTATTTTAATATTGCCGAGTACATAGTGCTTTTGAAATTTTGAATAAAACTGCATTAAAGTAGTAAACTCTACTGTTTACCATAGTACTGCAAAATATACAGTATAATACATCTTATTAATGTAATAAGGTATACTACACTGTAGCATTGTTTTGTGTGGTATCACCAAGTGAATACAAAAATTTACTGTGTGTGTGTGTGTGTGTGTGTATGTATGTATGTATGTATGTATATATATATATATATATATATATATATATTATATATATATATATATATATATATATATATATATATATATATATATATATATATATATATTATATAATTATTATTATTATTATTTAGGAAAGGCAGACTTACCTCAGAACAGTATTAATGCAAACAAATGATTCCACTTGGCCAGTTTGTTTGTTTACTTCCAGATATCCTCTTGATCTTAGTGTTACATGGGATCCATCCCGACATTTAAGCCTGTAAGACACTATCCCTTGTCCACAGGTACTGATAAACACTGCAAAGGAAAATAATATATGATGATACACAGAGGTTTCTCTGGCATAGTGTGTATACAAATGAACAGTGTTTGCAGCCTTTGTGACAGTTTCTCTGCATATTCTGTGACTTGTATGATTTTTCTCTACTTTGTCAGATCAACCAATCTGTGATATATATGTTGGTCAGCGGGCCATCAGCAGCAACAGCCTGGTTGACCAAGCAAGCACCAGACGAGCCTATAGAAATGCTCTCGAAACTCATCAAAGGTTTCTAGCTTCTTAAGCCATGTGGCTGCCGGATCTCTCGGAAATATTTGTGAGAATTTGCGTGGCATTTTCACGTGTGTTGATGTTACTGCAGAAGTGACCCTGGGTCATCTGTCCCCCCTCAATGTGTACCTGTGTGTGTTCATGCTGTCTGTGAGGTATATGAATGTTATGTAATACCGACAAGATGAACTAGACACATGTGCAACATCTGGGTATCTATTTGTAGATGTTTCGCCCTCCAGTGGCTTTATCAATACAGGGATATAATGTGAAGACTTTAGAACTATATACAAAAGATGAGGTAATCAGTCTCTCAACCGTGAAGTTGTATATACATAGTCTTCAAGATTATATACATGGTCTTGAAGACTATATACATAATATTCAAGACAACTCCATTGATTACCTCATCTTTTGTATATAGTTCTACTGTCTTCACAGTATGTCCTTGTACTGATAAAGCCGCTGGATTGTAATAATGTTGGTAGAATTTCCGACAATATGTTAGGTAAAAGGACACAAGTGCAACTAATGTGACATTTTATTGTGGCAAGGTTTCGCTCTCCAGGAACTTTATCAAACTTGATAAAGGTCCTGGAGAGCGAAACGTTGCCACAATAAAATGTCACATTAGTTGCACTTGTGTCCTTTCACCTAAAGCCACTAGATGGCAAAACGTCTACAGATGTCGCACATGTGTAATTCTTCATACCATCTGATTGTACTGTACTTCTCCCAGCACATCTTGTTCATTACTGACGTGGTATCTACACTGGTAATCTGGGTCTCTCTCATCTAGATGTAAATATCTTCACTGCCTATATTGGTCTCGCTAATTCTTTGACTTTTATATTGCGTGAAGCTGTCAGTCTAAATTTCTTAGTTTTTTCCAGAGTTGCTTGCTGCTCTGCAAGGCAAGACAGGAGTGCAGCCTTAGCCTGCCTTCATATGCCTTTTATAATATATGCTGTCCTCAAAAAACTACACAATCATCTTTAGCAACTACACAGTAAATATTTTCTTCACTCCTGTTATTAATACGGGTACAACTTTCGCCTTGTAATGAGCATTGCATATGCGCCAGTCCAACACATTACTGACAGTGAACGTACACGGGAAACGCTGTTGGCTGCTTACACAGAGAGATGTTTACGTGTTTACAGTCCACGAAGACAACAACACATGTTTACTTACCTTAAACAGGTGTTGAAATTTACTTAGATTTATACTGAATTATTTCTTTCAAACCATACTGAAGTGAAACCAGCATTTACTTATTGAGTATTAAGCAAAGGGTGATTCTATAACAGTAGTTGTTTGACATGCATTTACGTCACGTACGATTTTAATAGTAATTGTATAACAGTTCTACTGTATACAAACATTAACTAAGGTCGTAGATGAATGGTTCAAAGAACCGACATGTTAAATTAGACACATGTGAAACTCTTGGGTATCTTTATTGAGGAAACGTTTCGCCACACAGTGGCTTCATCAGTCCATACATAGGAGAAACTTGAAGAACAGGTGGAGAATGAGGTAATCAGTCCCTCAACCTTGAGTCGATGTGGTCAGTCCATCAATCTTGAGTAGAATACGGCAGATGAGCGGAGAAGCAGCTTATAAACCGAATGGCAGGAGAGGTGTAGCAGTCATAGGTAGTGTCACATTTGTTCAATGTGGAAGTAGGTTGCGCCCAAGAATTAGGCAAGCGAAGAATTCCTAAGTATTAAGATCCCAAGAAGTTGCAGTGTCTGACAGGTTTGTAGATGAATGGTTCAGAGAACCGACATGTTGATAAATTAGACACATGTGCAACTCTTGGGTATCTTTATTGAGGAAACGTTTCGCCACACAGTGGCTTCATCAGTCCATACATAGGAGAAACTTGAAGAACAGGAGGAGAATGAGGTAATCAGTCCCTCACCACCTACGACTGCTGCACCTCTCCTGCCATACGGTTTATAAGCTGCTTCTCCGCTCATATGCCGTATTCTATTCAAGATTGATGGACTGACCACATCGACTCAAGGTTGAGGGACTGATTACCTCATTCTCCTCCTGTTCTTCAAGTTTCTCTTATGTATGGACTGATGAAGCCACTGTGTGGCGAAACGTTTCTTCATTAACTAAGGTTACCGAGCTTAGGTATATAACACACTGTACACCACACACCAGGGCAGCATGGGTTTAGAGCAGGCAGCTCCTGCCTGTCCCAACTACTGGATCACTATGACAAGGTCCTGGATGCAGTAGAGGACAAAAAGAATGCAGATGTAATACACAGACTTTGCAAAAGCCTTCAACAAGTGTGACCATGGTGTAATAGCGCACAAAATGCGTGCTAAAGGAGTAACAGGAAAAGTTGGTAGATGAATCTATAATTTCCTGACAAATAGAACACAAAGAATACACACACAACCCGCACATAGAGAGGAGCTTACGACGACGTTTCGGTCCGACTTGGACCATTTATAGTCACACTGGTATAAACCTTGGTAATAAATACCGACAAGTTGTTAGGTAAGACACATATGCAACAGTTAGGTATCTTTATTATGAAACGTTTCGCCCACACAGCAGGCTTCTTCAGTCAAGTACAGAAAAGTTGATAGAAGCAGAAGATACTTGAAGACGATGTAATCAGTCCATCACCCTTAAAGTTTTGAGGTGGTCAGTCCCTCAGTCTGGAGAAGAGCATTGTTCCATAGTATGAAACAATATGGAGATGAAGTGACAGGATGAAGCTTTTTATAGCGCCAAGAGGTGAGACGTAGAAGCCTACTGTGTAGGCGAAACGTTTCATAATAAAGATACCTAACTGTTGCATATGTGTCCTATCTAACAACCTGTCGGTATTTTATACCATTTTAATGTTCAACACCGACAAGTTGGTTTAGAAAGACACGTAAGCAAACACTATGACATATTTATTAGAAAACGTTTCGGTCCTGGGACCTTGATCACTTCTAACATACAGAGGTAGAAAGGCATTATATATATAGGCGGAGAGTGAGGTGTGACGCACGTGACCTGAGGAATGTCATAAGAACATGAGAACATAAGAATGGAGGAACACTGTAGAAGGCCTACTGGCCCATGCGAGGCAGGTCCTTATCAAAACAACCTCTGCCTACGATGAGGACGGGTAGACGTTGAAATCATGTGACTCCTGTGCTGTTGGGTTGGTGGTGCTTAAGTATCATGTATGCCAATGTTTTTGAAATTTTGTAGTTTCCAGTGTTGCGTTCTATAATGTCGGTGACTGCGATTAGTGAGGCTTCTAGGCACCGTCGGCGTCTGAGGTCTGGTTCGGTGAGAACGAGTTGTGCCTCATTCCAGTTCATCAAATGCCCCGTGGAGTCTCTGTGGAGGACACATGCGTACCTTACATCGTCTCTGT
Organism: Cherax quadricarinatus; assembly: GCF_038502225.1. Classification (NCBI taxonomy): domain Eukaryota; kingdom Metazoa; phylum Arthropoda; class Malacostraca; order Decapoda; family Parastacidae; genus Cherax; species Cherax quadricarinatus. The sequence continues at coordinate 13,987,512 of NC_091358.1, read as the reverse complement.
TAGAGGCATTTCGATGCTCATTCAAGCGGACTGCAAGATCTCTGCCTGTCTCGCCTACATATTTCTTGGGACAGAACCCACAGGGGATAGTGTAGACGCCTGCTGTAGAAGTTAGAGGTGTGGGGCTGCGTTTCGTAGTGAGGTCTTTGATAGATGATGTGTTTATGGTGGAAACGTTAATGTTACTCATAGCAAGTGCCCGGCGAGTATTCGTGGCAACATCACCACATGGGAGTAGTATGAACTGCTTAGGGGGCTGTTCCATGGGCGGTTTGTTGAGAATAGCTTGTGCCTTAAGTCTGCAATCTCGGATGAAGAAAGATGGGAACTGAAGACGTGCAAAGGCTTGTGTTATGTAAGTGCATTCTTCTTCTAGAAAACAAGGTCTGGAGATGCGAAGAGCTCTCAAGAAGAAGCCAATGAGGACTCCTCTCTTAGTGCGGGTGTCTTGGTGTGAATAAAAGTGTATAAGATCGTCCTTGTTGGTAGGTTTTCTATACACTTTGAAGAGAAGTTTGTCACTGTCGGGAGATCTGCACAGTAGAACGTCGAGGAAAGGAAGTTTGCCATCATTTTCGAGTTCAAGTGTAAACTTTATTGATGGTTCAACTGCATTGATCTTGTTGAGAAGGGCCTGGATATTGAGACGTCTCGGATAGAAAACCAATACATCATCAACGTATCTTAGCCAGGTAACGGTGTTGGGAATGAGGGTGGTGAATTTCTCTGTCTCCAGGTTTTCCATGAAGAGGTTGGCAAGCACAGCACTGAGCGGGCTGCCCATTGCCATCCCAAAGCACTGTTTGTAACAGTTTTCCTGATACTTGAAGAAGTTGAAATTAACACAAAGTTCCACTAGACTGATGAAGTCTAGAAGAGGTAAAGGGAGGTCGTGGTTTTCAGTGAGCCTCTGTCTCAGAATGTTGATTGCAGCGTCAGTAGGAACGTTGGCAAAGAGGGCTGTGACATCGAAGGAAGCCATGCTTTTGTTTTTGACATTCAGGTTGGAAATTCGGGAGAGAAGGTCACCTGAGTGTTTGAGGTGGACTTGACTGATGGTGCCCAGAAGCGCTGAAAGGTATTTGGCAAGGTGGCCGGCTAGTCTGTGTGGTGCACTCCCTATGCCCGAAGTGATAGGCCGTAGTGGGATGCCAGGTTTGTGTGTCTTAGGAAGGCCATACAGACGCACTGGTTTCGGTTGACCTGGTAAAAGTTTAAGTAGTTTTTTGCCTCGTTCTGATTTTCGTAAGATGCTACGAGCCTTTTGAAGAAAAGTCTGGGTACTTTGAAGTAGCACTGATTCTGATACAGGCTGGTATGTGTTGGCATCGCTGAGAAGATTTAAAACTTTATTGTTGTAGCCGACAGTGTTGAGTAACGCCACACCACCTCCTTTGACGGCGGTTGTAATGACGATATCATCGTTGTTGGCCAAGTCCCTGAGTGCTTGGATGTATCTTCTGGGAATGACCGGTCTTGAAGGCTCAGTAGCTGCAGCAGTGATAATTCCTTGAACAAAGCCTTTTTGAAACTCGGAGCCTCCAAAAGGTTGGTTCTTGGTTACCATATCCACCAGATTATGTTTCTTGTTGATGCCGGTAGTAAACTTGAGCCCTAGGCTGAGGGCTTCTGTCTCGGTGACGGTTAGTGTGTAGGAAGATAAGTTATTTATGATTTCTGGTCGTCCCATTTCACTCCATTTGCTGTGGGAGCACAGGTCTTGTAGTTTTCGAGGTAGCTTCAATTTCTGTTGGACGTTGGCAGTGGTAATTTGGCTGAGTATATATTCTGCAGTTCTTCTGTCAGGAGTAGGAAGTGAAGCACGAATCAGAGGCACGTAATGAGGTCTCCTTCTGAGCATGTCGCAGTTTATCAGAGCTTTCTCTAAGGTAGGCGTAAACAGCAGGAGAGAAAGGGTGTCTAGATGTGGTCAGTTGTCGAGGAGTGGCTTCCTTCGATATCACAGCCCTCTTCACCAACGTTCCTACTGACGCTGCAATCAACATTCTGAGACAGAGGCTCAATGAAAACCACGACCTCCCTTTACCTCTTCTAGACTTCATCAGTCTAGTGGAACTTTGTGTTAATTTCAACTTCTTCAAGTATCAGGAAAACTGTTACAAACAGTGCTTTGGGATGGCAATGGGCAGCCCGCTCAGTGCTGTGCTTGCCAACCTCTTCATGGAAAACCTGGAGACAGAGAAATTCACCACCCTCATTCCCAACACCGTTACCTGGCTAAGATACGTTGATGATGTATTGGTTTTCTATCCGAGACGTCTCAATATCCAGGCCCTTCTCAACAAGATCAATGCAGTTGAACCATCAATAAAGTTTACACTTGAACTCGAAAATGATGGCAAACTTCCTTTCCTCGACGTTCTACTGTGCAGATCTCCCGACAGTGACAAACTTCTCTTCAAAGTGTATAGAAAACCTACCAACAAGGACGATCTTATACACTTTTATTCACACCAAGACACCCGCACTAAGAGAGGAGTCCTCATTGGCTTCTTCTTGAGAGCTCTTCGCATCTCCAGCCCTTGTTTTCTATAAGAAGAATGCACTTACATAACACAAGCCTTTGCACGTCTTCAGTTCCCATCTTTCTTCATCCGAGATTGCAGACTTAAGGCACAAGCTATTCTCAACAAACCGCCCATGGAACAGCCCCCTAAGCAGTTCATACTACTCCCATGTGGTGATGTTGCCACGAATACTCGCCGGGCACTTGCTATGAGTAACATTAACGTTTCCACCATAAACACATCATCTATCAAAGACCTCACTACGAAACGCAGCCCCACACCTCTAACTTCTACAGCAGGCGTCTACACTATCCCCTGTGGGTTCTGTCCCAAGAAATATGTAGGCGAGACAGGCAGAGATCTTACAGTCCGCTTGAATGAGCATCGAAATGCCTCTAACAGAGACGATGTAAGGTACGCCTGTGTCCTCCACAGAGACTCCACGGGACATTTGATGAACTGGAATGAGGCACAACTCGTTCTCACCGAACCAGACCTCAGACGCCGACGGTGCCTAGAAGCCTCACTAATCGCAGTCACCGACACTATAGAACGCAACACTGGGAACTACAAAATTTCAAAAACATTGGCATACATGATACTTAAGCACCACCAACCCAACAGCACAGGAGTCACATGATTTCAACGTCTACCCGTCCTCATCGTAGGCAGAGGTTGTTTTGATAAGGACCTGCCTCGCATGGGCCAGTAGGCCTTCTACAGTGTTCCTCCATTCTTATGTTCTCATGTTCTTATGACATTCCTCAGGTCACGTGTGTCACACCTCACTCTCCGCCTATATATATAATGCCTTTCTACCTCTGTATGTTAGAAGTGATCAAGGTCCCAGGACCGAAACGTTTTCTAATAAATATGTTATAGTGTTTGCTTACGTGTCTTTCTAAACCAAGATAGTCACATTAACACGAAAGAGAGCGGGAGCCAGTATATATAGACAACTACTACTACTCTGCCTACTTTCTACTACTACTACTCTGCCTACTTTCTACTACTACTACTCTGCCTACTTTCTACTACTACTACTTTCACTACCACCACTACTTTTTGTTCCTCTCTTGGTCCCGTCCGTCTCCCTCCTCGCCTCTATATACTGGCTCCCTCACTCTTTTGTGTTCGAGTGGAAGACGTCGGTCAGATGACCAAAAGCTCCAGCTGTGGGTCATCATATGATGAAGAGTCGCGTCGGGAAATACTTGTCCTGTTTCCTGACCAACCTTACCTAACCTAACCCCTTTCGTGTTAGTGTGACTTTGTAAATGGTCCAAGTCGGACCGAAACGGCGTCATAAGCTCCTCTCTTTGCGCACGTTATTTGTGCATTGTTCCAGTCACGGTATTGTGCCTTGTTGTTCCATATAGCTATATAAACTGGTATACAACTTGGAAAGATTCGACATACTTAGTTTCTGGGCCACTACGGACCACATCATGTCATCTGGATGCATGTAGTTGAACGCTGATGTTCCTATGACCTCCGTGGGCATCAGACCAGTGACGAAAGATATTCTGTAAGAGAGAGACAGAATTAAAAGTAATTCAAAGAAACATAATAACCAGTGGTTCAAAGAAACATAACCAGTGGTTCAAAGAAACATAATAACCAGTGGTTCAAAGAAACATAATAACCAGTGGTTCAAAGAAACATAATAACCAGTGGTTCAAAGAAACATAATGACCAGTGGTTCAAAGAAACATAATAACCAGTGGTTCAAAGAAACATAATAACCAGTGGTTCAAAGAAACATAATAACCAGTGGTTCAAAGAAACATAACCAGTGGTTCAAAGAAACATAATGACCAGTGGTTCAAAGAAACATAATGACCAGAGGTTCAAAGAAACATAATAACCAGTGGTTCAAAGAAACATAATAACCAGTGGTTCAAAGAAACATAATGACCAGAGGTTCAAAGAAACATAATAACCAGTGGTTCAAAGAAACATAATGACCAGAGGTTCAAAGAAACATAATGACCAGTGGTTCAAAGAAACATAATGACCAGTGGTTCAAAGAAACATAATGACCAGAGGTTCAAAGAAACATAATGACCAGAGGTTCAAAGAAACATAATGACCAGAGGTTCAAAGAAACATAATGACCAGAGGTTCAAAGAAACATAATGACCAGAGGTTCAAAGAAACATAATAACCAGTGGTTCAAAGAAACATAATGACCAGTGGTTCAAAGAAACATAATGACCAGTGGTTCAAAGAAACATAATGACCAGTGGTTCAAAGAAACATAATGACCAGTGGTTCAAAGAAACATAATGACCAGTGGTTCAAAGAAACATAATGACCAGTGGTTCAAAGAAACATAATGACCAGTGGTTCAAAGAAACATAATGACCAGTGGTTCAAAGAAACATAATGACCAGAGGTTCAAAGAAACATAATGACCAGTGGTTCAAAGAAACATAATGACCAGTGGTTCAAAGAAACATAATGACCAGTGGTTCAAAGAAACATAATGACCAGTGGTTCAAAGAAACATAATGACCAGTGGTTCAAAGAAACATAATGACGAGTGGTTCAAAGAAACATAATGACCAGTGGTTCAAAGAAACATGATAACAGTAATTCAAAGAAACATGATAACAGTAATTCAAAGAAACAACAAAACTCGCCTTTCTTTCATCGCATGGCACTCAAAACTTTCACAAGGAACATGTGAATAGAGTGCTACCGTAGGCCTATTGATGCAATCAGCCTATCAACCTTGGAGAAACAGTATTTGAGGTGGTCAGTCCCTCCAAGGTTGATGGACTGACAACATCATCATCACGTCACTACTACACCTCCTGCTGTAGCCTGAGACTTGGCTAGACAGAAGAAACACAGACGAACGGGAAGGTGAAGACAGCTCATGACAAAGAGATGAAGGGAAGGCCAAGGTCAGCTCAGGTCATCAGTATTCCGAATATTAGAACAATATTTCGCTCTCCAAGAGGGAAACATTGCCACAATAACATAAGAAAGGAGGAACACTACAACAGGTCTACTGGTCCATACTTGGCAGGATACTGTCAAACCCAAACCCACTAAAAAATATTCGACCAACCCATCATCAATGTTACCTAAGGAATAAACTTTGATAACCTTATAAACTCGAGCGCAAGTCTCACTTAAATTCCACATTCACTGCATCTGTGTCCACTTACCTAACAGAAGAAAAGCTTGCCTCAGACGGGTGGACATCAACGTACAAGAAATGAAGTAGAAGCTTAAAATTTCCATTCAGCTTTGAACATAAATGGAACAACATTGTAGGGGCAGCAAGAAAGGATTTTAAGACCCTAGACTCGTGTGGTCGATAAGCAAAGACATCATTAATATGGTAAAGCCAAAGAGGAGGACGCACAAGAATAGTGGCAGTAGAGTTGTTTCGAAAAACTTCATGTAAAGCTTATTAAGAGCTGGGATAGAGCAGAGCTCATGGCAGTACCAAAGTTGTGTACAAAAAAAAAATTACCTTGGAAGGAACACGAGTTACAATACACACACACAAAAGGCGAATAATGTCAAGAAAGACATCAGTAGGAAGAGGGAAATAAATTAGCTCCTCGTTGGCCATTTCTCTGAAATCTGAAATAATCATCAAGAAGAACGATAATAAAGAGCCAGACATTATATTAAGACTTAGCATTGTACAGGTAAAATTTGGCCACACTCGTTAATCATGCGGAAAATATACCTTGAATTTTCCAGACGGCCATTAAATCCTTTCCTCAGTTGGGGGGGGGAGACGATGCCTAAGGAGGGGTGCCGCCATTTTAAGACTTAGCCTCGTAACTCCTTAGGCTATTTTATGCACTAACATTACTACTTACACTACATATATTTAGGCTAAGTTAGTGTTAGTCGTTTAGCTTAATGTAGTAATTACACTACCCATACATTAATAGGCCGTAGGCAGTTTCTTTCCCACCAAGAAGCGGCCACCTGATCTGAGCTGCGGCTGCGGCGGCGGTCACGCTACGACCTGTGAGCCACGAAGCGACTGTCCCCATGGATATTGTGGATTACCCGTTACCTCCCTCAACACGGATATATACCGCGAAAGCTCACTACAGACGAGACCGTGGCCCGTGACTCCCAGATATTCTTAGGTGTTCCCACAGCCACCACCTTGCATGCAAGTATCTCTTGCATGCAAGTATGCACTTGTTACACAAATAACCCGCACATAAAAGAGAGAAGCTTACGACGACGTTTCGGTCCGACTTGGACCAATGGTCCAAGTCGGACCGAAACGTCGTCGTAAGCTTCTCTCTTTTATGTGCGGGTTATTTGTGTATCGTTCCAGTCACGGTATTGTGCCTTTTGTTATTTATGCACTTGTTCAATGGGGTTGCGTGCAAGGATAGGCTACCTCCTGCATCAGAAACTTGGAGAAGCCACTGTCTGTCATATGCACACTGGCTCCTGTGCAGCATAGAGGTACGCACCCATTACTGTCAGTTAAATCTAGGGTGAGGCGGCAGGGCCTAGACTGGATTTCTGACTGGACAAGGGACCACTAACTCCAACAGTGCTAATTCATAGCCTCTATTCTACACAGATCCTGAGTGACAGAGGTGAGTAGGAGAGGAAAAAAACAAGGAAAGGAGTAAGAGTTTAGCAATCAAGAACATGAGAAGATGAGTAAACAAAATTATGCAACTTTTTAGGTCACTTATTTTGTCCTTGTTTACAACCAATTAAATGACTTGGAAGTAATAACACAAACCTGTGATCTGTGTACAATATTTTCCCGTCCATTCCATGCCGCGTAATGTATTCATCTTGCGTAGACTCTACCAGAGAAAGCTCAGTGATTGGCCGATCTTTTACCACTCTTATAAAGCTGACCAGCATATGCGTTCCAATTCTACTGGAGGAGACCTTTGTAGACTGGCTGTCTCCATCAGCGTCTGATTCATCTTCGTCATCATGATCTGTAAATAAAACCCAAAACCCAAATAATCAGCATGCAATCATGAAAAACGCCTTGCCGTCTAAGGGCCCCTGAGCACCCACTTGGAATATGTCACATTCACAATACTCACCTATCTCACCCCCTATTAAGTCTCTCGTATTATGCTTTTCAAGCACAATGTGGCCTTCTGTTGTCGCTTGCCAGTCTATATTCATCTGTTGTGGTGACAGCACCACATGACTGGAATGCAACCGAGATGTAACAGTTCTGGAAGATGGCAGTATCTGTGGGCCCCCAGGGGTCCAAACACGGAGAGGTGTCTTTCATATTTCAAAACCTGTTTTTTTTTCTCCTGCGGTGGGGCCCTAGGGGCCCACTTTGAATTCTACCACCCGAACCCAAGACACGGAGGAGACAGCTGTTGAACTGAAGTGGAAGTCCAAGGTGAGGTGATCATAGTAGCTCAGTCAATATGAAGACTGAATTAACTGCTTACAAGCTTGCTGGGCTGCTGTGAAGGTAGGATCTCTGAACAAGGTCCTGAGCAGAGCCATCGCCAGGTATACAGGAGTCGCCGGTGACATCCTTCCACGTCAGAACGGCCCTGAACTTTACATACACACCATGAAATATAACCTGCAAGAACAGGCAAGACTACAATCGTAGTGATAAATGTTCTTCTCCCCATCCTCTCCAGGAACACTTGGATGCCTTTGCAGTGAACATGGCCCGAAGATCTTTCTTCCCTAGTGTCTTCAATTCGTCCGGACACAGGCAAGGTATAGCTCTGAATGGAAGACTATATGTATTCAAAGACCTGGATATGCCAACTCAAGCGCCCGAGAAAAGTGTAAACCTCACTGAGGTTTCAATGGACAGTTGTGCATCAACGAAACCCTCCATCATCATTAACACAAGTCGTTGATGATTTAGACTGGGTATCATTGTTTACCTGGAGTTTACCTGGAGAGAGTTCCGGGGGTCAACGCCCCCGCGGCCCGGTCTGTGACCAGGCCTCCTGGTGGATCAGAGCCTGATCAACCAGGCTGTTGCTGCTGGCTGCACGCAAACCAACGTACGAGCCACAGCCCGGCTGATCAGGAACTGACTTTAGGTGCTTGTCCAGTGCCAGCTTGAAGACTGCCAGGGGTCTGTTGGTAATCCCCCTGTGGAAACGTTCCGTCAACCAGTGGCTTCCTCAGTCCAGTACAGAGAAGAATGGTTGAAGATCACATCGACTCCAGGCTGAGGGACTGATTACCTCAAACTCCTGATCTTCAATCATTCTTCTCTGTATTAGACTGAGGAAGGTACTGGTTGACGAAAGTGTTGCACAAGTGTTTAAATCGTCATCCTGTCGGTTCTCCAAACTATTTATACACGAGTCGTTACCACCAATGTTGGTATAACGACGGACACGACTTAACAACAGCCCACAGGAGGTAGCAAGCACATACCAAGACCCACTAGGATACCTGCTAATGGAAGGGCATTACCTGCGAGGTCATCAACAAGGTCCAGTGGACTCGGGAGGATTAAGGTCAGGGTAGAGGGAATAGGTTATACCTCTGGTGGGACTGAAATAGCAATTCTGTAGAGTTCAATACACAAATAACCGCACACACAAGAGCTTACGACAACGTTTCGGTTCATCTTGGACTATTTACAAAGTGAGGGCTATTTGTTTATTGTTCCAGTCACGGTATTGTGACTTTGTTCTTTATTCTCTCGAGTTGCTAATAAAACCACTGGTGTGACCCTGGAGGTCACCTTCACCAGTGACCCTGGAGATATTGTAAAGCTTCATTAAAAGCTGTTTAAGTAGCACTCCAGGTAAGCTGTGGTTATAAAACAGGTCTATTTCTTGACTCACGAAACCGTAATAACACAATTACAAGCAAACCACTGTACGAGTGGGGTTAAAACTCATGGCAACTGAGTCGTAAAACTCCAGATTTGTTTCCCTTAATGACGAGTCCTTCACAGACATTCAAAAATGGTCTTTATTTACCTCAGTCTGTGTACAAAGTGAGACTTGTTTCTCGACAAACTCGTTCATTTTAGTGACAGAGTTGAAGTTGAAAAATAATTGGGAGATATTTTCTGTTTATGTATGGGTTTGTTTAAATTTAAATTCCCTTTCCTTCCCACATTTAGTTAATACAGCAAATCTAGTTGCTTTAGACAGGTTTGTAGTTTAAAAGGCATTCAGAATGAGGAAGAATATCCACAGGTCGTACACTCTGCTCACAGCAAAGTCATGGTTTCTGTCGTAGATCTTTACAAATTATGTGATAAATATAACTACAATGTTTTCCGGAGGCACTTTATATTTCTTATAAAATAGATAAACTGAGTGTTGTGATGCCGTCCCGTCTCATAAAACTAACCAAACATGTGCACTTTAGCCTCACTTGTTAACCTTCAAATACACAGACTTCGTCCTAGAAGTGAATGCGAACCGGCATTGTCATCTATAGATTTCACGTGTCTTGTCAGGACACTTCAAACTGAAACTGAGTTTTCACATCGTCAGAGGCTCTACACAGGTCAGGGGGACCTTAAGAACGTAAGGATAAATGAACACTGCATCAGGCCTACTGGCCCAGCCTGGGCAAGTTATTTTCCTCCATACATAACTTGATCACATTTCATCCAATCATCATCAAGTGTTTAACACCGTTGCACTGTAAGGAAAGGTTTTTCCATAGAGTTTTATGTTGACCATTACAAGAATTTTTTTCAAAAAAATAACTTAAAGCTTCTTCAGATAGGCTTCAAACTTTCAGTGCTGGTGTATCCTACTAAGGAGGAGGTTGAGATTGTTATTGGAGCGTGTAATTTCCCGTGTTTATTTTTAAAATGGTGTAATATTCTTTCTATGAAATAACTTGGGTATGACCCTCCTCTACGGCTTCAGTTTTTAATTACTGATGCATAATATAAGCAGAATGGTACACAAAAGGTTTAGACTTTTGTGTACCATTGTGGTTGAAGGTAGTCAGCCTTCAGGCAGGTGGTTGAAGGTAGCCAGCCTTCAGGCAGGTGGTTGAAGGTAGCCAGCCTTCAGGCAGGTGGTTGAAGGTAGCCAGCCTTCAGGCAGGTGGTTGAAGGTAGCCAGCCTTCAGGCAGGTGGTTGAAGGTAGTGCCTTCAGGCAGGTGGTTGAAGGTAGCCAGCCTTCAGCCTTCAGGCAGGTGGTTGAAGGTAGCCAGCCTTCAGGCAGGTGGTTGAAGGTAGTCAGCCTTCAGGCAGGTGGTTGAAGGTAGCCAGCCTTCAGGCAGGTGGTTGAAGGTAGTCAGCCTTCAGGCAGGTGGTTGAAGGTAGCCAGCCTTCAGGCAGGTGCTTGAAGGTAGCCAGCCTTCAGGCAGGTGCTTGAAGGTAGCCAGCCTTCAGGCAGGTGCTTGAAGGTAGCCAGCCTTCAGGCAGGTGCTTGAAGGTAGCCAGCCTTCAGGCAGGTGGTTGAAGGTAGTCAGCCTTCAGGCAGGTGGTTGAAGGTAGTCAGCCTTCAGGCAGGTGGTTGAAGGTAGCCAGCCTTCAGGCAGGTGGTTGAAGGTAGTCAGCCTTCAGGCAGGTGGTTGAAGGTAGTCAGCCTTCAGGCAGGTGGTTGAAGGTAGCCAGCCTTCAGGCAGGTGGTTGAAGGTAGCCAGCCTTCAGGCAGGTGGTTGAAGGTAGCCAGCCTTCAGGCAGGTGGTTGAAGGTAGCCAGCCTTCAGGCAGGTGGTTGAAGGTAGCCAGCCTTCAGGCAGGTGGTTGAAGGTAGCCAGCCTTCAGGCAGGTGGTTGAAGGTAGCCAGCCTTCAGGCAGGTGGTTGAAGGTAGCCAGCCTTCAGGCAGGTGGTTGAAGGTAGTCAGCCTTCAGGCAGGTGGTTGAAGGTAGTCAGCCTTCAGGCAGGTGGTTGAAGGTAGGCAGCCTTCAGGCAGGTGGTTGAAGGTAGCCAGCCTTCAGGCAGGTGGTTGAAGGTAGCCAGCCTTCAGGCAGGTGGTTGAAGGTAGCCAGCCTTCAGGCAGGTGGTTGAAGGTAGCCAGCCTTCAGGCAGGTGGTTGAAGGTAGCCAGCCTTCAGGCAGGTGGTTGAAGGTAGCCAGCCTTCAGGCAGGTGGTTGAAGGTAGCCAGCCTTCAGGCAGGTGGTTGAAGGTAGCCAGCCTTCAGGCAGGTGGTTGAAGGTAGCCAGCCTTCAGGCAGGTGGTTGAAGGTAGCCAGCCTTCAGGCAGGTGGTTGAAGGTAGCCAGCCTTCAGGCAGGTGGTTGAAGGTAGCCAGCCTTCAGGCAGGTGGTTGAAGGTAGCCAGCCTTCAGGCAGGTGGTTGAAGGTAGCCAGCCTTCAGGCAGGTGGTTGAAGGTAGCCAGCCTTCAGGCAGGTGGTTGAAGGTAGCCAGCCTTCAGGCAGGTGGTTGAAGGTAGCCAGCCTTCAGGCAGGTGGTTGAAGGTAGCCAGCCTTCAGGCAGGTGGTTGAAGGTAGCCAGCCTTCAGGCAGGTGGTTGAAGGTAGCCAGCCTTCAGGCAGGTGGTTGAAGGTAGCCAGCCTTCAGGCAGGTGGTTGAAGGTAGCCAGCCTTCAGGCAGGTGGTTGAAGGTAGCCAGCCTTCAGGCAGGTGGTTGAAGGTAGCCAGCCTTCAGGCAGGTGGTTGAAGGTAGCCAGCCTTCAGGCAGGTGGTTGAAGGTAGCCAGCCTTCAGGCAGGTGGTTGAAGGTAGCCAGCCTTCAGGCAGGTGGTTGAAGGTAGCCAGCCTTCAGGCAGGTGGTTGAAGGTAGCCAGCCTTCAGGCAGGTGGTTGAAGGTAGCCAGCCTTCAGGCAGGTGGTTGAAGGTAGCCAGCCTTCAGGCAGGTGGTTGAAGGTAGCCAGCCTTCAGGCAGGTGGTTGAAGGTAGCCAGCCTTCAGGCAGGTGGTTGAAGGTAGCCAGCCTTCAGGCAGGTGGTTGAAGGTAGCCAGCCTTCAGGCAGGTGGTTGAAGGTAGCCAGCCTTCAGGCAGGTGGTTGAAGGTAGCCAGCCTTCAGGCAGGTGGTTGAAGGTAGCCAGCCTTCAGGCAGGTGGTTGAAGGTAGCCAGCCTTCAGGCAGGTGGTTGAAGGTAGCCAGCCTTCAGGCAGGTGGTTTTAAGCTTTTCATCTCATCCCCGGCATGCATCCACCGACGATAGATTATTACTGTGTTTAGAATTCACAGAAGAGGCGAAATATTCACAGATTAATCTCGGGTGGAAGGAGACTCGAACCTACGAACCTTGGGACAAGGTACACAGTGCTCTATGCAGACTCGAACCTACGAACCTTGGGACAAGGTACACGGTGTTCTATGCAAATTTGTCATTTTTCTGAGTAAACTTGGAATCGTTTGAGTCTGGGCAGTAACTGGAGAATGCGTCTTCCGATCGACTGCAAACTTTTACGGTAGTTCAAGGGATGGTTCACAATGTTTTTTCGACTACATCAATTTTAATTTGCCCATTTTATTAAAATTTGTTTCCCGTGTAATAAGTAAGAATGCCTCGTTTGATGAAATAACTGAAGAATGTCTCTTGTGATGAGAAATAATTCAGTGTTTGACTCTGGTTATCTGAGGTTAAATAAACTTAATATTCTTTTATATGATTATAACATCTGTGTCTCAAAACCACTGTTAAAGATTTGTATGTTATGTATGCTAGACTTACATAACTCAATCTTTTCATGATTGATGGAGTGATTAAATCGACTCCAGACTGAGGGACTGATTACCTCAAACTCCTCCTGATCTTCACCACTCCTCTTTTTATAGGACTGATGAAGCCACTGTGTGGCGAGACTTTTCCACAAAAAAGATACCCAAGTGTTGCATATGTCTTATTTATCAACTTGTCGGTTCTCTGAACCATTTATCACATTAAGCAATATGCAAATAGGACTCATTGTGGACAAAAAATCTACCTTCAGTGCCAGACCAACAACCAAAGAACCTAAGCGGACAGAACCATTTATTTATTCGGTCTCTGACCTTTATGCTAACGTATAACAGAGTAATCAAGGTCTGAGACCAGCTACAACTTGACCCCATCACTGTGTATAGCGTCTCTGCGTCAGTAACACTTGTTACTCACGGTAATGAGCACCTGTTGATAGGCTGAGGGACTAATTATACCATCTTCTACCTCTTTAGTCTTCTGTATTGCACTGATAAAGCCACTGGTTGGCGAAACATCTGCAGAATAGATACCAGATGTTCCACAAGCGTCTAATTCATCAGCACATGTGCTGTTTTTACCTAAAAAATTGTGCATCTTGTGTTGCCGTAGTCCGTGAAGCAATGTTGCGTAGTCCGTGAAGCAATGTTGCGTAGTCCGTGAAGCAATGTTGCGTAGTCCGTGAAGCAATGTTGCGTAGATACCTGCCTGAGAACGTGGAAATAAGTTGAATGAAGTATTAATAAGGTGGTATTAACTGTTAATAGACTACCATGAGTGAACTCCAACTCGAGGACTTGAACTCCAACTCGAGGACTTGAACTCCAACTCGAGGACTTGAACTCCAACTCGAGGACTTGAACTCCAACTCGAGGACTTGAACTCCAACTCGAGGACTTGAACTCTAACTCGAGGACTGTCTCTTTTTTTATTATTATTAACACATTGGCTGTGTCCCACCGAGACAAGGTGACCCAAAAAAGAAGAAACACTTTCATTATCATTCACTCTATGACTGCCTTTCCAGAGACGTGCCTAGATTACAGTTAAAAATCTGCAACATATCAACCCCCGTCCTTCCTTATTTCCTTGTGTACTTATAGAATATCGTTGCTTACGAAACCACGATAGTTTTTACTACTCTGGTCTCAGTGACGAGAGCCGGTTAGTCATAGGTCGGGCCACTGAAAAATTTACAATGATCATACCGATGTTTGGCCCAACACGACCTGGACTATGAAAACAACAGGTCGAACTTTAGCACCATTGTTCTTGCTTGTTTAAATGGCTGGCAGGGTCACCCAGGGTCTAGCTAAGATAGATCTCTGCTGGTAGTGGGATGGTCACAAGTATACACATGTGAACCAATTTTTTCTGTCATTGATTACAAAAGTTTTAAATGTTGAATGTGAAGTACAGCAGTGATGGCCAGATTGAACATCTATGCAATGTTCAGGACTTCTGGCGAGCAAAGAGGCCAAAACATCCGGACTCCGTATGTCTGACTGTATACCTTTGCTCAGGCCTTTTATGAAAAAAAGAGATCCTCTGCTTTTGTAGCGTTCAAATTATTCTCAACTGTTCCTGAAAAAAAGTCCATTATTAACAGAGTTCTCTTGTATAAGTGTTATGGTGCTTTATAAAAGGAGGGCCTCGCTTTACAGCGGTAGCCCGGAACCTAACCTGCCGTATAAGCGGGGCCCTCCTGTATCTGACTTCCAGTTGCAACTGCCTCCTCGGAGTTAGTATTCTTGGTTACACTACTAAATCATTCGTCAGAAGAATATTCATAATATATTTTTTTCAAGAATTTAAAACATTTCCTAAATATGGTAGTTGACTGACAGAGCAGCCACCTAGTGGGGAGGATTTGTTGTTGCCTCGTGAACGTGTAAAAAAACACGCAAGTCTTACCAACTTATATTTACATTACTTAAACAATTATCGTTAATGTCTTTTGTTTTTCCTGTAATATTTCTTTCCCATACCTTTAGGAGGCCTAGTTTGAGACCGATTTGCAGGGGCGATGATACCCAGTTCCATGAACTAACACTTAATATACATAGTTCATGACCTTCCTCATGCCAGCTGCTACGACTCTGGTGTTACACATGGACTCTGTATCACTGATACAGTCCTTAGATATCGTATAAAATGATTATCCCTTTACAAGAAAGCAAAAGGAGGTATAACTACTTAAAATTGAAGGTGTGAAACTGAGCATGTAAGGATAAATCTGATAGCAGGGTTTTCCGCGTGGATAACCAGGTACGGAAAGATATTTCTTATTATTAAAAATATAGAATATTTGCATGGTCTGTGAAATGGTACGAAAGGGTAACAACTTGGTCAGTGAGAAGAACTGAAATTTGGAATAAAACGAATATTATGGAGCACTCGAAAACTAACATAGTTTATATATAATGTTAACTTGCACAACTTACTGATATGTCAGGGTAACGAGGGAGAGAATGACACTTCTTACACCTCTGGCAGTCTCTTATCCACAGCACTCGTATTTTCACATTAGCCTTTATTTTTTCCTTCGTTAACCACCCAAGAGATCCACCAGCAAAACTTATACTTTGGCCACTATTCGAGGTCAACATACAGATAATTCAGACATAATGATCCTAGTAATGCGCATAAATAACACCTGTTTAGAATCCAGAACACACACAAGAGTCCCACACCGCATCGGAACCAAAGGGTCCACTCCCAGAAGAACCAGTGGATTTCTAAACAGGAGGGCACCAATTCAGTGCATCTTTCACAAAGATAACAATCATTAAGGTTATAAGAGGTCAACTGGGGCACATCCACCAGCATGGATGACTCTGAACAATATAATCCTGACAGTCTCTAAACAGCCTATGATTTCTGTGTCTTTATTCTCGTCACGTTCTTGCTTGAGAGACATTAAGGAGACTTTATTGCAAATTGTTCAGGGTCTTGTCTGTGGATTGATTCAAAGAGTACCCAACACCCTCTAAAATCCTACAAAATTTCTGGTAGTGTACAACTAGTAACTTTGTTTATTCTGTTCCTAAGAACCTCAGTGTCCAAGATAGAGAGCATAGCCAGAGTCTGACTATTTCTTCAATAACTGGAATGGGATTCCTCGATAGTTCAATATAAAGATACTCTTCCTATGCCAAGACTTCATCAGGTTTAGAGAGAATTGATTGTTGCGATGTTATTTCGCCTCGAGGCAGCTCGGGGGCATCTGACTGGTCTGTCACCCAATTATCAACAAAGGTCAGAGGATTTTTCCACTCGCCAGCTATCTAACATCTCGATGTGTTTCTTCATTAATCCAATACATTCCAGTCTCAGTTTAACCTTGGCTGGTACTGCAACTCTACCTAACTAGCTTCCTGTCTCGTTTCTTCTAGAGAAACAGCATTGTCTGCAAAGACACTGCTGTTTCTATGAAGCTTGTGCTCATTACCGTTAAGTAGTTTACCACTGGGGGCCCCTATACCTGTCTCTCGTAGTGAGAGCGATGAATTGGAGTTCCACAGCGTTATTCTGGTAGCCGAAACCAAACACATCTAGAGCATTAATTCCTGCTAATTTTCCGTCTTACCTCCAACGAATATAACTATGACGGATACATGCTTCATCGGCTGGTAGATGAGTTACTGTGACATGAGTAAGATCTTAGGTGGGACTAATGTCCTCATTATCCTACCTCTCACGCTATCTTGAAAGTACTCAAGTCCTATCACATTCTAAGCGTTCGCTGGCAGTCTATTTCAATAACAGACTAACAATCACTCAGCCTTTCTAAAGAGTCTCCTGAACATTTTATATCACTGAAATTGAGAAGATGATGACTTTATTGCACTCCTCCTCCACCCTGTTAAGATTCCAGAGAGATTGAACGACATAGTAGATCAACTGTCTTGAATTCTTCAAGTGTTGCACCTGTCTGAGGATCACCAAGAGAATTTTATGTCTCTAATTGAATGTTGGTGACACTCCATAAGTAGACGTATTCGCCTCGCTGACATATTACCATCTTCGTCTCTAAAGAATAAAAAGGCACAATACCGTGATTGGAACAATACTACCACCACCTCTCGTTCTACTACTACTCTCGTATATATACTGACTCCCTTTTCGCTTTTCAGTATAACTAATTAATGGCCCACGTTGAATCGAAACGTCGTCATAAGTTTCATTCTCCAATATACAGGTAGTGCATTTCAGTTTTTTCTCCCCATGTCCAGAACCATTCTCTTAGCGATGATGCAACGTCAGTGAACTGGACCCGAGTTCCAGTCTCTGTACCTCTCCCAGCTTCCGGTACTCGAAGAAGTAATGACCCTCTTTTAGGGATATGCAAATGTATTCTCGTGGCTCCAAGCAGATTCCTCAACTTCTAGTTTTGCAACCTCACGGAACATCAAAAGAAGGGTACCAAACTCCGTACATATCCACCAGACATATTCTGACACCTATAACATACACTGACACCTGACGCTCAGTAGCTTTCAGTGTCAACTTTAGACTATATGACCTTGTAAAATAAATCAAATACATTCTTTAAATAATACACAGTAATATCAACCATCTGAAATTCTCTATCATTGTAAGTAGTTAAACCATCTAACGTTCTCTATCCAAAACTTTACTGCTCGTATAACTGCTATCATATATCGGCGATAAGCGAACACACTTCAATAAGAAACTGATTCTAAAATACTTTTTAGTTTTCTAAGTTTTCAAAGCCAGACTAGCTCATAATTTTCCAGTTAAATTATTCCTGGTCTGGTAACAGGTTGGCATCTAAACACAGTGCTTTGATTTCCTCCTGGCATTTCATTCCTTGAAATTATAAAAGCAACTGGTTCAAAGTATCAGTTAAATGTGAAAAAATGGATGTCAAATTAAATTTATATATAACAAAGCTAACCAATTTGATCATACCTATCTGCAGAAATGCAAAAAACAAACCTCTCATCCTCAATGAAATATTTCAACATACCACTAGAAGCAACTGTTCCATTTGGTGATGGTGCCAGAACACAAGGGGTGAATGTTGCACTCTGTGGAATAGGTCGTACCTGGCCAACAACGTGAATGATTTCGTACCTTCCAGGATCGTTACGTGACAAGGCTTTCTCCATCATGCGACAAAAGAATGACCTTCGGCTGTTTTCTGTTAAAACAAAACAAAAAAATCATATCATAATCTAAAAGTAAAAGATCTATAGAAGGGACAAAAAAAGCGACATTAGAGAGGGCTAATTTGTAAGTTTAATTTAAAAATAGGTAGCACAGCTTTAGTTGAGGTTGGTACCCAATGTACGGTTCTGCAGTCATCCCTCCTGTGATACAGGATAATTGCTACATCTAGTTGTTTTAGTGATATTTAAGCATACATCAGTGAAATGGTACCTCATAACCAGGAAGGAAGCAAACTGTTCACAGATCCATGTGCAAACACATCTGTATATAAGAAACTGTATGGTGATACCAACAAGATGTGGAAAAAGATACTTACGTACAGTTCAGGACCTCTATTAGAGTTAACGTTTAGCCACGACTGACTTCTTCAGTCCTTCCTGAAGAAGTCACTCGTGGCGAAACGTTTCCATTAATAAATGTCCTGAACTATACACAAGTGTCTTTCTTTTTCCACCAACATCTGTATATTGTTGAGAAACGAAGCACAGTAGAACAGAACTAACTCCTTTTACCACTTTTATTTTGCTGGTCAAATCATTTCTCACTTTCCATCGATCAATGTTTACGAGACTTTAATCCTAGCTGTATAATAGAATCTCGTTTAGTAAAAATGAACGTGACCAAGATGTGGGTTACCTCTGGGTGTCAGCTGCTGCTGGAAGATCTCATGGTCGTCAGGATGGATAACGCTGAAGATGTTGTGGCCCAACAAGTCGACCTGAATCAGTTAAATATTGACAGTAGAAAGACTTGTGCATTTGAAGGACATATCTTTTTCTTTTTAAACCTTACAACTTTCTTTTACAACACAGTAAATGATAATAATAAAAATAATATCTTTATTTACTACAAATACATGTACAAGTTTTACAGTCCTAGCTGACATCAATGATATACTGCTATACAGAAAGCCGTTTGTTATGCTGAGCATTTCCCGCAACTTAGGTCAATTTTGTCATAGGATGCGACCCACATAAGTCGACTAACACCCAGGTACCTGTTTTACTGCTGTACATGAATGGTACAAAATACCGACAAAATGAAAATTAGACACGTGCAACATCTCGGTATCTTTATTGTAGACGTTTCGCCATCTAGTGGCTTGATCAATACAAATTAAAGGACATGAATGGAAGATAGAACTATATACAAAAGCTGAGGTAATCAGTCCCTCAGCCTTGGAGTTGGTGTGAAGAACACCGTCTTATGGAAACATGTCCTAATGTTTTCCAGCCGTACCAGGGGATCGATCTCCGGACCTCTATTTCTTCCCGCCCGCTAGTTTCTCAGTCTGCAAAGCCTCGCACACCTGCAACTTCTTCGTGCCTATCATTTATGAAGATGAACCTGTCTCATAAGCCCAAGTCACTTCACATTCCTCCAGTGCTTACAATTCAACAACAGTTTTCCTTTTCGGCCTTGGTGCCTAGTTCTCACCCTCTTTCTTACTCTCACACGAAGGTGGTGGTCCCCTCTTCTCCTGTTCCCCCCAGACTTCTTCCCCAGTCACCTTCAAGCCAATTTCCTCTCCTGTTCCACTGCAGGATTCTTCTGTCCACATTGATGCATCTCTCCAGGTTCATACTCCCCTCTGACCTCTTCGGTTCTCTCCATAGTCTCTGAAGTCATGGTATCGGCATCTTCCTTGTCCGCTGTGACACTTGACGCTATCTCTGACTATATTGCAGAGACAAAACCCTCGATGGACACTTCCATCTTATTTTTCACAACTCTCGCAGCAAACTTTTCTTTCGCAGCATTCCAATTCCTCCTTACACGCTTTCCGTTGCCTCCACACATTGACTTCACTGATCCTACTAGCTCATAGATTTTATCTCTTCTTATTGTTGGCATACCTGTCTTTGTGAATAATGACTTAATTACAATGGAATATTCATGGCCTCAGGGGTAATTAGGAAGAGCTCCAGGTGTTGCTCTCCCAGTTTTCTGTAGTATGTGTCGGGTTACAAGAGCCCAAAATTCGTTCAGCTGTTATTTGTCCCGTTTCAGGCTATGTACTGATGCATTCTTCTGATCCTGATGAATCATTTGACGAGTGTGTGCTTCTTGTGCGCTTTGGTATACCGTATCAACATGTCTTTGTTCATTCTCTGCTGCATTGCATTGCAGCCCATATTTATTCTACACAGGTGGTATACAAATGAAAATACAAATACAAATGAAAATACGGGATTCTGCTCTTGACTCTCGCCCAGGCAGGTCATAGCAGCTCTCCTTACTTACTGTGTCTCCCTACGATCCCCGTTGGGGAGGGGAACCTTTACCAGCGTTGTCATCGCCTTGACTTACACGATGAGCTACGCAAATCGTGTAAAGATCAAACCAAGAAATGGTACCGTTGATGATTCAACGAAGATTGCTCTTGCAACTGTTGTTCAGGGAGCACTGCAAGTAAAATTCAACACCATATTGTCACTGAAAGAAGCATTCATTGTTGTGTGTCACGATGATGCTGAAGCAGAGAAGCTACTCACTACAGAAGCCATCACTACTCTTACTACTCAAGGGTTTACTGTTACGTCATCTCCTGCCCTCAGGGCAAGGAAATCAGTATTCCTGAAAAAACTGGACAAGATTTTGACGTCTCAAACACCTGCTGAACTCAAGTCATCCATCGAGACGCAAAATACTTGGGCTACTGTTGACAGCATTACAAAAATCCCAAATGCAACGTCCATGATCAAGGTCACCTTCACCGACGTGAACATGGCTGCCACTGCTCTGAACGAAGGTCTTGCTGTCTACTACTACTACATCAGCCCTACCTACATTGAAGCAGAGAGATACCACTACATCCAACAATGCTGGAACTGTTATTCATACCATCACACCACCAAAGCATGTCCAGTAAAAGACAAGAAGTTCTGCACTACATGTGGTAGTGAGGGACACGCCTTCAGTTCCTGCACCGCTGCTGCTCCATCACAACCATCGTGCTTAAACTGCAAGAGTAATGATCACCATACACTGGCAGCAAAATGTCCTACAAGAAAGGATATTATGAAGAAAACACAAGATGCAGCAAAGAAAAAACCTACTAGCAACACTCCAACGTATGCAGCAATTGCAAAAATACAAGCAGACACTACAAAATTACTTCAAGCATCTACTCAGCCCGCCACCACCACCACCACTACCATCACTCCTCCAACATGTGACGTAACGAAGATTCACTACTGTCTACTATACGCTCATATGCAAAACATGGCTGTACCTGGATCATTTAACTCTACCATCAACGAGTTATTTGCATTAAATAACATGCCTTCATTTACATTTCCAGCATCTCCACCTTCTGAAGAAATTCTCTTATTCACCAAAAACTTAATCGCCAATTCTTCTGCAGAAGTTCCATCAACACCACCAACTAGTGACGTCAATCCAACAACGACCAATGAGAAGCCTCCACCACCACCACCTCTCACTGAATCCAACCAATCAGAAGCCCTACCACCAGAAACATCTTCTAATTCGTCTACTGAAGTTGAAAACGAAGCAACACCACCTTTCTCTACTCCACCACCGCCTTCTCTACTTACCTCACGTCGATTACCTGGAACACCATGCTTTAAACATAAAGGACTCATATTCTACACCACGAGGCTGTACCCTGCAAGCATGACTCGCCTAGAACTCATCCAACATCTCCAAGACAACACTGTATCGTACCAAAGCGAAGAAAGACCATTCCCTACCTACTACCAGATACTCCACCAACTCCAAACCAACGAATACTACTACAGCTCTCCCATAAGTGTGATACAACTCTCCCGAAAACAATTTACCGCACTGATAAACGGTTTAAGACCATAACCAACTCATCCTGCTTGCTGCCTTCTGACACTCCCAGCTCCTACCACTGCCTTCGCCATCCTCTCCTAGTGAGCCAAGCAATGACATCAGTCAAGCCTCTCTATCTACGTCTCCAGTACTTTTGTACCACATGTCCCAAAGTGGTTGGGCCACTTGCCTTGATTCCTTCTCTTCCCCTCCTCCCCATCCTTTTCCAGCTATTTCCATCCTTCCATATCCTTCTTCCTTCCCATCTTACGACAAATCTCGTCGTCCTCGATTCGATTCGATTCGTATACAGTTTTCTCTCTCTCTCCCCTTCCCATACATTATGTATCTTGGATATGGCGTTCGTGATCTCGGCTGCTGCCCGTCTTGCTGTTAGGTGATTTTAACGTTCACCATCATCTTTGGGGAGGGTCCTACTGTGACTCTCGTGGTGATCAGTTGGAGACTCTTCTCACTTCTCATCCTCTTCATGTTTTAAATAAGGGTGCTCCCACCCATTTTGACTCTCGCACTCAGTCTCTCTTACAATGATCTTTCTATCTGCTCCTCATGAATCACACTTGATTACGTTTGGTCTGTTCTCCCGGATTTGCATGACAATGATCACTTTCCTATTCTTCTTACTTCTATTACATATTCTCAACTGCCTCATAGCCCCCATTGGCAATTTGGAAGAGCAAAATGGGACTTATACTCTCATCTTACCACTTTTTGTGTGGGGGCCCTTCTTCATCTCCTATTGATGAGCTGGTGCACAAGTTTTCGACCTTAGTTTTGACTGCAGCATCACGTCTATTCCTCAAACCTCAGGTAGGCATTCTCAGACATGCGTGCCTTGGTGGTCTCCTGCTTGTGCCGGTGCAGTGCATCTGAAACGCGCTGCATGGTATAATCGTGATATAATCAGACCTCAGATCGTCTTTTGGATTTTAAGCAGGCAAGGGCAGTCACTCGCCATGTCATACATGACATCAAATGCACTTGTTGGCAAGACAAAGTTTCTACCATTACCTCGATTTTCCCTGTGTGTGTGGTTTGGAAGGTACAGAAATTGTGTGCCAAGTACACACCAGCCCCAGCTCCTGTTTTGCGGGTTGCTGGTGGTGCTAATGTTGTGGAATCTCCTGAAGTTGCCATGGAAATCGGGAACTATCTTGTCCGTGTCTCCCAAGGGCTTCACCTCTGTCCCTCGTTTCTCACATCTAAGTCTACCAAGGAGCAATTGCCCTTGGATTTCTCTTCTAATGGAATGGAGTCATCGGCAGCTGGGCCTCATATATCCATATGCGACAACATCTGCATTCTACAGCCCTTACAGTCCTTTTCTGTCTTTTCAATCTTATTTGGACGCAAAGGGTTCTCCCTCAATAATTTAAATCTGCCATTGTACTACCATTTCACAAACCAGGCACCTCGGGGCTTGATCTCTCACTACTGTCCCATTGCTCTGAACAGTGTAGTCTGCAAGGTGATGGAACAATTGGTGAATAGACGTCTGATATGGTATCTCGATACTCTCAATGGTCTTTCTCCTCGCCAATATAGCTTTCGCAAGGGCCGCTCTACTTTGCTCCACTTAGATACATATGTGTGAAATGCCTTTGCTAATAAACACACTATCCTAGCAGTCATTTTTTGATATCAAGAAGACATATTACACCACTTGGGGGTATAATATCTTAGCCCAAGCCCACTCCTTAGGTCTCTGCGGTAATCTACCAACCTTCCTTGCTGCTTTCTTATCTGAAAGACATTTTCGTGTCCGTGTTAACGCCTCGCTTTCCTCAGACTTTGTTCAGACCGAGGGAGTCCCACAAGGTTGTGTCCTTAGCACTACCCTTTTTCTTCCATCGCATATTTGGTTGTCACTTTAAGTGGATGACTTCGCTATAGCTTATGCAGGCGTTGACTGTCGCCTGGTAGTGGCCTTCCATCAAGATGTGGTTGACCGAGTTTCCCATTGGCCCACTTCTCATGGATTTAAATTTTCTAGTACCAAAACCCATTTCGTCATCTTCAATAGACGTCCTCTTGTCCCAGATATTCCATTGTATTTACACGCTCACGTATTCCAGAATGTGACACGGTCAAGTTTCTTGGCCTTCTCTTCGATCGCCGGTTGACATGGAAACCTCACATTTCCTCTTTGAAAGCAGCTTGTCATGGTCGGCTGAATCTCCTTAAAATTCTTGCGCGTTGTTCGTGGGGAGCAGATCGCCAGACTCTCCTCTTGTTTGCATTCCACCCTAGTCTTGTCCAAGTTGGATTATGGTGACCAAGTCTGTTTTGTGGCTTCTACAATTCTTCCTAAGTTAGATCCCATTCATCATCAGGGTCTATGTTTATGTCTTGGTGCCTTTCGTTCATCACTTGCTGAAAGCCTCTATGCTGAGGCA
Source organism: Cherax quadricarinatus (assembly GCF_038502225.1). Classification (NCBI taxonomy): domain Eukaryota; kingdom Metazoa; phylum Arthropoda; class Malacostraca; order Decapoda; family Parastacidae; genus Cherax; species Cherax quadricarinatus. Next base: position 13,962,985 of record NC_091358.1, on the reverse strand, counting down.
AATGTTCCTTCCTTAGCTAATCGTCGTGATGCTCACTGCCTTCGTTACTTTGTCCGCTCTCATGACCTTCGTGTTCCTTCTACATATAGGTTGGTCTCATACGTTAGTATGAGTTTGAGGTAATCAGTCCCTCAGCCTGGAGTCGATGTGTTCAGACCATCAATCTTGATAAGAATACAGCATATGCGGGAAGAAGTCTTTCTGATTACTTCGACTCCAGGCTGAGGGACTGATAACCCCGAACTGGCACTCCAACCTTCAATGCTGATCCTCTAAACTATTTTATAAATGAAACACGGCCGGTTACATCAACTTTAATTCTGCTCTGTGCCTTGCCTGACCCTCCACACATTTTTATTTAGTGTTTCGTGACCTATACGGTTTATTTTTAACATTAACAAGACTGACTTTGTATTTAGTAAATGCGAGACAAGTAAATGAATTATGTTGTATATGTATGGTATCAAATACCGACAAGATGAAAATTAGACACACGAGCAACATCAGGGTATCTTTGTTGAAGATAAATGAAACACACTTGGAATACTTGGTTTTCTTTATTCTGGAAACGTTTCATCACACAATGGCTTTTTCAGTTTAATGCAGAGAAAAAGGTGGAATAAGAGTAGTAGTTTGAGGCAATCTGTCCCATTTATTCATATCTTTATTGTAGACGTTTCGCCATCCAGTGACTTTATCAATACAAATTCAAGGACATAACTGGAAGACAGAACTATATACAAAAGATGAGGTAATTAGTGCCTCCAAGGCTGAGGAACTACCTCAACTACCTCGTCTTTGGTATATATTTCTACTGTTTTCCAGTTATATCCTTGAATCTGTATTGATAAAGCCACTGGATGGCGAAACGTCTACAATAAAAATATTCAGATGTTGCACATATGTCTAATTGATAAGAACATAAGAAAGGAGGAAAACTGCAGAAGGCTTACTGGACCGTACAAGGCAAGTCCTTATCAAAACCATCCCTTCCCAATAACTGACCAAGAATTTACTCCCGTACCCACGACACCAATGAAACCCAACCCCTCATACTCAAATTTATCCAATATCTTTTTAAAGAAACCCAGGATCCAAGCCTCGATCACCCCACTCGGACGATTGTTCAACGCATCGACCACTCTGTTTGAAAACCAGTACTTACCTGAGTGAGTCATTCTGCAGTGAACCTTACCTGACTATGGCCAAAGAACTGGTCTACAGCCTCGGTAATGTAAACAACTTTTCCGGTAGATGTGACCACCAGCAGGAAGCCTCCCACAGCCTGTAAATAAATACCCACATTAATCATGGGTAACATCACCTCCAGACACACATGAAGCAGTTAGGTAGATGAATTAGACACTTGTGCAACATGAAAATTAGACACATATACAACATCGAGGTATTTTTAATGTAGAATTTTCGGCATCCAGTGGTTTTATCAATACAAATTCTAGGACATAATTTGAAGACAGAACTATATACAAAAGATGAGGTAATCAGTCCCTCAGCCTTGGAGTTGGTGTGAAGAACACCGTAGTCGTGAAAAATCTGGAACGCAGGCACCCACAGACCACTGCTGACCTTGCTACTGGCAAGACACAAAAAAGAGCCCAAGAAGAACACCTCCAATTCACCGACATAGGCAGGAATAACCAAGGTTCTACACGCCACTCTAGAGACACCTTCACTCAGCAACTCCCTCTCTCCACTCCCCAATGGTGCAATGTATGCACACCTTGCAATCGCAGCAAACCCCGGCACTTTCAACACCACTATTAACGAACTATTCCGTCTAAACAACATACCTGCCTTCAATTTCCTGGACTCCACACCTTCAGCCGACATCCTCAAGATCCTTCACAACGTCGTGAAATTACTGCACCTGCAGACCTGTCTCCTGCCAAGCAACTGCTCCTGTAACTTCTATAACCACTTCCACCGCAGACAACGATGATCATGTTACCTCAACCACCGTCTCCCACGCCTTCCAACCTGGTATTACACCATTACACCTCTCCACTGCTCCTGTCAACCCTCAGTCACCTGCTAACACCAGAAGAAGATAGTGACGACTCCAGTACACCCTCATGGGAAAACCTTACCTTCTACACTTCTCCATCTAATGCTGACACCATGACCTGCATTGAGAAAAGCCTCGGTGCTGGAACAGTCAAGTATGCCCGTGAATCACCTCTTCACTTCACACTCACTCAAGTTCTTGAGTTCATCAAGCATCTACGTTTCACCTTCAGTAACAAGACTAAACTATACCAACTCTCCAGAAGTAGCTTCAAAAAGTTTGAAAATGGCTCCACTGCAAACCTGCCTCCTCAATTACTCCTATAACTAGCATCTGTGTGCTGCCCTCTGATATTCCTACCTGCCTGCCCTCTCCTGCGACCTAGAAACTGTCAGCTTCTTAAGACTTAAGACCTCGACTACCACGAGATCGATGCATACACAGCTTCCTCTTCCAGTTTTCTCCAAGTTGGTCCCACGAGCGCCTAGCTACTGGCGCTCTTGGGACCAACACTATGGACACTCCTCTCCACCGCTATTCTTCACCTATCCTGTCTTCCCAGGTCACCCTACATGAGGTCTTACCTAAACTCTCTTGATCTTGGAGCACAGGCAAGAAGGCTGGCACTTATATACTGGCGTCAGGTGAAAAAGGGACGGGTAGCAGACGAAGGCATTGTCACTGGTAGGCGGGATTCCCCAGTGGAAGGTCATACCCAAGGGACGGGTTAGTTCATGGCAGGGGCACGGTGAGCAGTCATGTCAAGTGGTGTACCGTTTACAGCCCTATGACAAGAGGACGGTGGCTCAGCTCCAGCTGAGCCATTCCTGGCACTCAGGCCGCAGCCCGATGCCAGAACGACTCGGGAAATTCTCTGGAGGTGTGTTAACACCTGACGTCCGACACAAGCCCTGTCTGAGCAGTGTACACGAGTATATATAGAGAGCAGAGTGACGTGGACAATCAGGTGAGCAATGCTGAAAATATTGCAAAATACCGACAAGTTGAAGATTAAGATACATGTGCAACAGTTGGGTATCTTTATTGATGAAACGTTTCGCCTACACAGTAGTTTTCTTCAGTCAAATACAGAAAAGGAGGAGGACTGATTACACCTTCATTACTACTACTACTACACCTGCTGACTGTATTTTGACTGAAGAAGCCTATGTGGGCGAAACGTTTCAACAATAAAGAAAGCCAACTGTTGCACGTTTCTTACTCATAAGGACTGTGAAATGAGGTTCAGTTTGAGAGGACCTGCTCAGGTAGATCCGTTTGTGGCTTGCCGTTTATGGCTTGACAGAGACCGCTGTGTGGGCGAAACGTTGTCCAGAGAGGATCGCATTATACTGCATTTATGCCTCTTTTTTAATCATCGTGAGGATGTTTTATACTATTTCCCCGCATGTCCTAGACGTTTCGCACAATGCCCCTCAAGGTGGGCACATTAATACTGAAATATCACCGATTCAAGGAACAGAAGCTACTAACACCTTCCTCGCATCAAACATAATTGTTTCGCCCCCACCAACGTGCAGGGGGAGACCCTACAGGGTTAGCGATTCCCCATAAATCTAATATGGACACGGTAAACTCTGCTATCTTTGGCCTATTATAGCGAACCTCGCAAAAATAAACAGTCATGAGAATTTCCTGACGTTAATGGACTTAATAGAGAATTAAGTTTAAAATAACTGACAAGAATTTATTAATATTTTTTTGACGTTTATCAACAATATATTAAATTCTATTTTTCTACATACATATATATATACATATATATATATATATATATATATATATATATATATATATATAATATATATATATATATTATATATATATATATATATATATATATATATTATATACACACAATAGATTAACAATCCTCCATGAAGTCTCTACTACCACTTCAACTAAGAGCACCCTTTTGGGAGCACCGCTGGGTCACCAGGCCATCGACCCAGTCCTCAAGGACAAAATGAATGACCTGAAGAGAATGCAGGAGAGAATAAGAGATCTTGATGCACATGATGCCCTGTATTCTTCACAAGGTGTATTATTCTGCAAGACTCGCTTACTTCCTGAGGTGCGCACACTTTTGACAACCCAACACTCAACGATTGTGACTCACTCCTGAGATCAGTCTTTAAGAAGGCACTGAATCTGTCACTGGAAGATCAGCAATGGGATCAGGCAACCTTCCCAATGCGACTGGGAGGTATAGGGGTGCGCAAAGCAACGCAGGCAGCTTTGTCTGCATTTCTGTCCTCGCGTTTGGCTTCCAGTGAACTAGTCAAGGAGATTGTCTCCGAACGCTTGAGAGGTGCAGTAGGAGCTCAAGACCCCAGGTTCATTGAAGCAGTCATGGAGTGGGACACCCTTGCAGACTCTTCCAGTAGATCAGCTCCTCCCAAAGAGCACAAACAGTCTCACTGAGACAAACCGATCATGGAAAAAATCACCAACACAATGCTCACCAACGCTTCAGGAAAGAACAAAGCTCGTCTCCTAGCGGTGAAGGCACCACACTCCGGAGATTTCCTTTTAGCTGTTCCCAATTCCTCTCTGTGCACTCGACTCTACCCACAGGCCATTCGGATTGGTGTTGCTCTTCACCTAGCCGCCCCCCATACTCACTGAACATAGGTGTAATTGCGACAGGGCAACGGCTGATCAACTCGGACTTCATAGTCTCATGTGTCACACAAAAGGGAAGTATGTCAGACATGAGGTCAACGACATCATAAAGAGAAGCCTCGCCACAGTCTGTTGCCCAGCTCAACAGGAACCCCAAGTACAGAGGTCTGACGGAAGTCAAAATTGTCCTGATGGAGCCACTATGCTACCCTGGAAGGATGGTAAGCAGATTGCCTCGGAATATACCTGTGCCGCCACACTGGCAGACACCTACTTGTCATACTTTGAAGCTGAAGGGGGTGGAGCTGCCAGCTACAAGGAGACCCAGAAGACCCGCAAATATGAAGGCCTTCCCCCTTGTTATAACTTCATCCCAGTAGGGTCGGAGACCCTTGGAGCATGGGGCAAGTGTGCTATGAAGTTCCTCAAAGATCTGGATGAAAAACTCATCACAGAAACCAAGGGTCACAGAGGGGCCAGCTTCCTCTTTCAGATACTCAGTGCTGTGATCCTGAGGGGAAATGCTGCAGCATTCTGGGCACACGGCCCACCGCCGGGGAGCTGGACGAAGTATTCAAGATATAGCTCTGAGATGTTATTTATGTTCTACTCCCTATTGTATTTTTGTCAGTGTATTTTATCTTTAAAGTCTACTTAGAATAAAGAATATAGGGGGTGGTAGAAGACAATATTCAGCGTCAGGGAGAACCTTGAGTTTTCCCTGAAGTAAGTTTATTCTTTCTTGAAGATGTGGGTCCCCAGAACAGTTCCAGAGGTGGTACTTCCATATATATATATATATATATATATATATATATATATATATATATATATATATATATATATATATATATATATATAATTATACACACACAAAACAACCACCGTGAAAGAATAATGAAATTCGAAGCGCTTTCGTAACTACTCACATTATCAAGGAACAATAAAAGTAATGCATCAAAGGAAAGCATATAAAGGGTCTAGACCACACCTCACTATCACATCCCACAACAAGGTGAGGTGTGGTCTAGACCCTTTATATGCTTTCCTTTGATGCATTACTTTTATTGTTCCTTAATAATGTGAGTAGTCACGAAAGAGCTTGGAATTTCATTATTCTTTCACAGTGGTTGTTTTGCATATTCTGAAATCACCTGTTTACTGTGATCTTATTGCATATATATATATATATATATATATATATATATATATATATATATATATATATATATATATATATATATATATAACACATCGGCCGTTTCCCACCGAGGCAAGGTGACCGAAAAAGAAAGAAAAGCCGAAAAAGAAAGAAAAATACTTTTATCATTCAACACTTTCACCATCACTCCTCCATAATCACTGTCTCTGCAAAGGCGCTCAAATACGACAGTTTAAATGTCCATCCAAACTGCCAATATCCCAAACCCCTCCTTTAAAGTGCAGACATTGTACTTCCCATTTCCAGGACTCAAGTCAGGCTAACCAGTTTTCCTGAAACCCTTCATAAAATATTACCCTGCTCATATTCCAACAGCTCGTCAGGTCCCAAAAAGCATTTGTCTCCATTCACTCCTATCTAACACGCTCACGCATGCTTGCTGGAAGTCCAAGACCCTCGCCCACAAAACCTTCTTTACCTTCTCCCTCCAATCTTTTCGAGGACTACCCCTACCCTGCCTTCCTTTCCCTACAGATTTATACGCTCTTCAGGTCATTCTACTTTGATCCATTCTCTCTAAATGACCAAACCACCTCAACAACCCCTCTTCAGCCCTCTGACTAATACTTTTATTAACTCCACACCTTCTCCTAATTTCCACACTACGAATTTTCTGAAAAAATATTTACACCACACATTGTCTTTAGACAGGACATCTCCACTGCCTCCAACCGCCACATCGCTGCAGTGTTCGCATCGCTATTGGGCCGTGCGGACGTGCTGCGCAGTAGCTCCTGATTGAGTTGGCATTTGCGCAGTGTTGACGTGTACTTGGCTCTGTGAAGACCTGTTTGCGCGCTCTCTAGAATTGAAGCAAGATGCCCTCCATCGAGCAACTTTACCAACAGCTTAAGGAAGAATTGAGGTTGGCGAATTTGGAAATTCGGCGATTGACCGAGGAGAACAAGAAGATTCGTAGTAGTCCTCCTGTTTTGAGTCCTCAGGTCAAGAAGGGAAACTGGTCAGTGGCTGGACAGCAGGGAAAGAAGTTGACGATCAAGAAGACGAATGGAAAGGTAGAAACGATGAAGAAGAAAGAGACTGCCGTGGAAACTGTTGTGGAAACATCCAATACATTCTCAGTGCTACCCGACGAATGTGAGTTGACTACTGGGAACGACACGACGAAAGACATTAAGGAAGGTAAGAATATTGTTGTTGTTGGGGATAGCCAAGTTAGGTATATGGATAGGGCGTTCTGCTTGAAGGACAGGAGTAGGAGACAGAGAGTTTGCTTTCCTGGGGCTGGGATGGAGGATATTGTTAGCCGTCTGGATGACATCATGAGAGGTAATGGGAGCAATCCTATTATCTGTCTCAGTGCTGGAGGCAACGATGTTGGCAGACGTAGGAGTGAGGACCTGATTAGCAGGTATAGGTCAGCAATAGAAATAATTAGAAGTAAGGGTGGGAACCCTCTCATATGTGGTATTTTGCCAAGGAGGGGAGTTGGAAGTGAATGGTTGTCCAGGGCAATTGGTGTCAATTGCTGGCTGGACAAATACTGTAAGGAAAATGCGGTAACATTCATTGACAACTGGGACCTCTTCTATGGCAGAAATGACATGTATGCTAGGGATGGGGTTCACTTATCTAGGTGTGGGGTGGGAGCACTGGCAACTGCAGTGGAGGGAGCAGTTAGGACTTTAAACTAGGAATAGTTAGTGGTATGGGTTTTGGCAGGAAAACAGTGAAGTCCCAGTGTAGTAATATTACGAGTTCTAGGGGAACTAGTAATAATAAGAACGAGATAGATATTGAAAAGCCAGGGACCTTGGGTGATAAAGACGGTAATAGGTTTAGTAGAAAAATAGAAATGAGCAGGAAGGGTAAAGAGAAAGGAGAGTCTTTCAATGTTTATTATGCTAATTGCCGTAGTGCTAGGAATAAGATGGACGAGTTGAGATTAGTTGCTAGTGTAGGTAACATTGATGTATTTGCCTTAACTGAGACGTGGTTTAATTCAAAAAGTCGGGACATGCCTGCGGAATGTCATATTCAGGGTTTTAAATTGTTCCAAGAAGATAGAAGTATTGGGAGGGGGGGTGGGGTGGCATTGTACGTCCGAGATCGCTTGAACTGTTGCATAAAAACGGGTATTAAGTCTGAAGTAACACATACAGAGTCTGTTTGGATAGAATTTTCAGAGGGGCATGAAAAACTGATTTTAGGAGTGATATACCGTCCCCCTAACTTAGATAGGGACCAAGGGAAACTACTATGGGAGGAAATTGTTAAGGCCACAAGGCACGATAATGTAGTAATTCTAGGAGACTTTAACTTTAGTCATGTTGATTGGAATTTCTTGACTGGGAATTTAGAATCGTACGACTTCTTAGAAGTATTTCAGGATTGTTTTTTGAAGCAGTTTGTGACAGAACCTACAAGGGGAAATAACCTGCTTGACTTAGTTATGGCAAACAATGAATCCCTTGTTAATAATTTAGAAATTTCAGAGGAACTGGGTGCTAGCGACCACAAATCAATTACATTTAGCATTGAATGGAAGTACGATAGTAGCGATAACTCAGTAACAGTCCCAGATTTTCGCTTAGCAGATTACGATGGGCTTAAAGAACACTTATCATCTGTTGACTGGGGTAACGAAGAGAGCTATCAATATGACAGTTTTCTGAACACTATACATGCTGCTCAAAGAGCGTTTATCCCATATAAAGAAATTAGATCAAATAGAAATGACCCAAAATGGATGAATAATAGGCTCAAATATCTACTAGGGCATAAGAAAGGAATTTATAGGCGTATCAAAAGAGGTGAGGGTCATCTTATGAATCAGTATATTGACATTAAGAGGGACATTAAAAAGGGGATAAGAAAAGCTAAAAGGGACTATGAAATTAAAGTTGCTAGGGATTCTAAAACTAACCCAAAAAGTTTTTTCCAGGTCTATAGAACAAAAGTTAGAGATAAGATAGGTCCCCTTAAAAATAACTATGGGCACCTTACTGACAATGAGAATGAAATGTGCTTGATTTTAAATAATTATTTTCTCTCAGTTTTTACACAGGAAGACACTAACAATATTCCAGTAATTAATTTTTACAGTGGGCTAGAAGAAGATAAATTATGTAACATCACAGTCACTAGTGAGATGGTTGTGAGGCAGATAGACAGACTGAAGCAAAATAAGTCGCCGGGTCCTGATGAGGTTTTTTCAAGGGTTCTTAAGGAATGCAAAATGGAACTCTGTGAACCATTAACTAATATTTTTAATTTATCTCTTCAAACAGGTGTAGTGTCTGATATGTGGAAGATGGCTAATGTAACTCCTATTTTTAAAACAGGGGACAAGTCGTTACCGTCAAATTACCGCCCAATAAGCCTGACCTCAATTGTAGGCAAATTACTAGAGTCAATTATAGCTGAGATTATAAGAAGCCATCTCGATAAGCATAGCTTGATTAATGATACTCAGCATGGATTCACAAGAGGCCGGTCTTGTCTAACTAATTTATTAACTTTCTTCAGTAAAGCTTTTGAGGCTGTTGACCACAATAAAGAATTTGATATTATTTACTTAGATTTTAGTAAGGCTTTTGATAGAGTTCCGCACCATAGACTGTTAAAGAAAGTGGCAGCCCATGGCATTGGGGGAAAAGTGCTCTCGTGGATCGAGTCATGGCTCACTGACAGGAAGCAGAGAGTGTCCATAAATGGGGTTAAATCCGAGTGGGGATCTGTAACAAGTGGCGTTCCACAGGGATCAGTCTTGGGCCCGTTGTTGTTTATAATATATATCAATGATCTTGATGAGGGAATTACTAGTGATATGAGCAAATTCGCCGATGACACAAAGATAGGTAGGATAATTGATTCAAACGTAGATGTTAGGGAACTTCAGGAGGACTTAAACAAACTCTATTCTTGGTCAGAAAAGTGGCAGATGCAGTTCAATGTAGATAAGTGCAAGGTTCTGAAGCTTGGGAGTGCCCATAACCCTAGTACTTATAAATTAAATGATGTAGAACTTAGCCATACAGATTGCGAAAAGGACTTGGGGGTTATGGTGAGCAGCAACCTTAAACCAAGACAGCAATGCCTAAGCGTACGTAATAAGGCAAATAGATTACTGGGATTTATATCAAGAAGTGTAAGCAACAGAAGTCCAGAGGTCATACTGCAGCTTTATACATCATTAGTAAGGCCTCACCTTGATTATGCAGCTCAGTTCTGGTCTCCGTATTACAAAATGGACATAAATTCGTTAGAAAACATTCAGCGTAGGATGACTAAATTAATACATAGCATCAGAAATCTTCCTTATGAAGAAAGATTGAAGACTCTTAAGTTACATTCACTTGTTAGACGAAGAATGAGGGGAGACCTGATCGAAGTGTATAAGTGGAAGATAGGTATTAATAAAGGGGATATTAATAAGGTCTTGAGGATGTCTCTCCAAGAGAGAACCCGCAGTAATGGATTTAAATTAGATAAGTTTAGATTTAGAAAGGACATAGGAAAGTATTGGTTTGGAAATAGGGTAGTTGATGAGTGGAACAGTCTACCTAGTTGGGTTATTGAGGCTAGGACTTTGGGTAGTTTCAAATCTAGGTTGGATAAGTACATGAGTGGGAAGGGTTGGATTTGAGTGGGACTTTCACATCAGAGCTTATTTCTTGGGTAGCATTGAAAATTGGGTTGGGTAAATGTTTTGTTAGTGGGATGAATTGTAAAGGACCTGCCTAGTATGGGCCAGCAGGCCTCCTGCAGTGTTCCTCCTTTCTTATGTTCTTATGTTCTTATGTGTTTACAACCCAAGCTTCACACCCATATAAGAGTGTTGGTACCACTATACTTTCATACATTCCCTACTTTGCCTCCATGGATAACGTTTTTTTTGTCTCCATATATACCTCAACGCACTACTCACCTTTTTTCCTTCATCAATTCTATGGTTAACCTCATCCTTCTTAAACCCATCCGCTGACAAGTCAACTCCCAAAAATCTGAAAACATTCACTTCTTCCATACTCCCTCTCTCCAATGTGATATCCAATTTTTCTTTATCTAAGTCGTTTGATACCCTCATCACCTTACTCTTATCTATGTTCCCTTTCAACTTTCTACCTTTACACATTAAGAGAACTGCAGCTAGCCAGGATTAGATCCTGCGTCACAATGCCCAGCCCTGTGAGAACAGGACAACATACGCATCCTCCTACCAAGTTGACCATCAATTCTCAAACATCATGTGCTCAGAGAGTGTTAGAGAGGCGAGAGCTAGTGAAGATAATGGCAAGATGGGGAAGAGTTGGTAATAAACACGGATACAATCCATTATTTATGGAATGTTTCGCCCAAAATTGGGCTTTAATAAATCCACTGTTGAAGCCTTTTATAGGGTGAAACGTCGTACCAACAAAGGACTCCACTGTATTTGTTTCTTTGCTACCAAACTAGAGAGATACCGAAAGATAATTTGCAAATTTAATAGTGACAGACTACACACTGAAGACTGGTTAACTACCATCATAACTGTGCTGTTGTAACTACAAACACTACGGTACACCGCCATCATAACTGTGTTGTTGTAACTACAAACACTACGGTACACTACCGCCGTAACTCTGCTGTTGTAACTACAAACACTGCAATACACCATAACTCTGCTGTTGTAACTACAAACACAACGGTACACTACCATCATAACTGCTGTTGTAACTACAAACACTGCGGCACACTACCATCATAACTCTGCTGTTGTAACTACAGACACTGCGGTACACTACCATCATAACTCTGCTGTTGTAACTACAAACACTGCGGTACACTACCATCATAACTCTGCTGTTGTAACTACAAACACTGCGGTACACCATAACTCTGCTGTTGTAACTACAAACACTGCGGTACACCATAACTCTGCTGTTGTAACTACAAACACTGCGGTACACCATAACTCTGCTGTTGTAACTACAAACACTGCGGTACACCATAACTATGCTGTTGTAACTACAAACACTGCGGTACACTACCATCATAACTATGCTGTTGTAACTACAAACACTGCGGTACACTACCATCATAACTCTGCTGTTGTAACTACAAACACTGCGGTACACTACCATCATAACTCTGCTGTTGTAACTACAAACACTGCGGTACACTACCATCATAACTATGCTGTTGTAACTACAAACACTGCGGTACACTACCATCATAACTCTGCTGTTGTAACTACAAACACTGCGGTACACTACCATCATAACTCTGCTGTTGTAACTACAGACACTGCGGTACACTACCATCATAACTCTGCTGTTGTAACTACAAACACTGCGGTACACTACCATCATAACTCTGCTGTTGTAACTACAAACACTGCGGTACACTACCATCATAACTCTGCTGTTGTAACTACAGACACTGCGGTACACTACCATCATAACTCTGCTGTTGTAACTACAAACACTGCGGTACACTACCATCATAACTCTGCTGTTGTAACTACAAACACTGCGGTACACCATAACTCTGCTGTTGTAACTACAAACACTGCGGTACACCATAACTCTGCTGTTGTAACTACAAACACTGCGGTACACCATAACTCTGCTGTTGTAACTACAAACACTGCGGTACACCATAACTATGCTGTTGTAACTACAAACACTGCGGTACACCATAACTCTGCTGTTGTAACTACAAACACTGCGGTACACCATAACTATGCTGTTGTAACTACAAACACTGCGGTACACTACCATCATAACTCTGCTGTTGTAACTACAAACACTGCGGTACACTACCATCATAACTCTGCTGTTGTAACTACAGACACTGCGGTACACTACCATCATAACTCTGCTGTTGTAACTACAAACACTGCGGTACACTACCATCATAACTCTGCTGTTGTAACTACAAACACTGCGGTACACCATAACTCTGCTGTTGTAACTACAAACACTGCGGTACACCATAACTCTGCTGTTGTAACTACAAACACTGCGGTACACCATAACTCTGCTGTTGTAACTACAAACACTGCGGTACACCATAACTATGCTGTTGTAACTACAAACACTGCGGTACACTACCATCATAACTATGCTGTTGTAACTACAAACACTGCGGTACACTACCATCATAACTCTGCTGTTGTAACTACAAACACTGCGGTACACTACCATCATAACTATGCTGTTGTAACTACAAACACTGCGGTACACTACCATCATAACTCTGCTGTTGTAACTACAAACACTGCGGTACACTACCATCATAACTCTGCTGTTGTAACTACAGACACTGCGGTACACTACCATCATAACTCTGCTGTTGTAACTACAGACACTGCGGTACACTACCATCATAACTCTGCTGTTGTAACTACAAACACTGCGGTACACTACCATCATAACTCTGCTGTTGTAACTACAGACACTGCGGTACACTACCATCATAACTATGCTGTTGTAACTACAAACACTGCGGTACACTACCATCATAACTCTGCTGTTGTAACTACAAACACTGCGGTACACTACCATCATAACTATGCTGTTGTAACTACAAACACTGCGGTACACTACCATCATAACTCTGCTGTTGTAACTACAAACACTGCGGTACACTACCATCATAACTCTGTTGTTGTAACTACAAACACTGCGGTACACCATAACTCTGCTGTTGTAACTACAAACACTGCGGTACACTACCATCATAACTCTGTAACTACAAACACTGCGGTACACTACCATCATAACTCTGTAACTACAAACACTGCGGTACACTACCATCATAACTCTGCTGTTGTAACTACAAACACTGCGGTACACTACCATCATAACTCTGCTGTTGTAACTACAAACACTGCGGTACACTACCATCATAACTCTGCTGTTGTAACTACAGACACTGCGGTACACTACCATCATAACTCTGCTGTTGTAACTACAAACACTGCGGTACACTACCATCATAACTCTGCTGTTGTAACTACAGACACTGCGGTACACTACCATCATAACTATGCTGTTGTAACTACAAACATTGCGGTACACTACCATCATAACTCTGCTGTTGTAACTACAGACACTGCGGTACACTACCATCATAACTATGCTGTTGTAACTACAAACATTGCGGTACACTACCATCATAACTCTGCTGTTGTAACTACAAACACTGCGGTACACTACCATCATAACTCTGCTGTTTTAACTACAGACACTGCGGTACACTACCATCATAACTCTGCTGTTGTAACTACAAACACTGCGGTACACTACCATCATAACTCTGCTGTTGTAACTACAAACACTGCGGTACACTACCATCATAACTCTGCTGTTTTAACTACAGACACTGCGGTACACTACCATCATAACTCTGCTGTTTTAACTACAGACACTGCGGTACACTACCATCATAACTCTGCTGTTGTAACTACAAACACTGCGGTACACTACCATCATAACTCTGCTGTTGTAACTACAGACACTGCGGTACACTACCATCATAACTATGCTGTTGTAACTACAAACACTGCGGTACACTACCATCATAACTCTGCTGTTGTAACTAGAGACACTGCGGTACACTACCATCATAACTCTGCTGTTGTAACTACAAACACTGCGGTACACTACCATCATAACTCTGCTGTTGTAACTAGAGACACTGCGGTACACTACCATCATAACTCTGCTGTTGTAACTACAAACATTGCGGTACACTACCATCATAACTCTGCTGTTGTAACTACAAACACTGCGGTACACTACCATCATAACTCTGCTGTTGCAACTACAAACACTGCGGTACACTACCATCATAACTCTGCTGTTGTAACTACACTGCGGTACACTACCATCATAACTCTGCTGTTGTAACTACAGACACTGCGGTACACTACCATCATAACTCTGCTGTTGTAACTACAGACACTGCGGTACACTACCATCATAACTCTGCTGTTGTAACTTCAGACACTGCGGTACACTACCATCATAACTATGCTGTTGTAACTACAAACACTGCGGTACACTACCATCATAACTCTGCTGTTGTAACTACACTGCGGTACACTACCATCATAACTCTGCTGTTGTAACTACACTGCGGTACACTACCATCATAACTCTGCTGTTGTAACTACAGACACTGCGGTACACTACCATCATAACTCTGCTGTTGTAACTACAAACACTGCGGTACACTACCATCATAACTCTGCTGTTGTAACTACAGACACTGCGGTACACTACCATCATAACTCTGCTGTTGTAACTACAGACACTGCGGTACACTACCATCATAACTCTGCTGTTGTAACTACAGACACTGCGGTACACTACCATCATAACTCTGCTGTTGTAACTACAGACACTGCGGTACACTACCATCATAACTCTGCTGTTGTAACTACAAACACTGCGGTACACTACCATCATAACTCTGCTGTTGTAACTACAAACACTGCGGTACACTACCATCATAACTCTGCTGTTGTAACTACAGACACTGCGGTACACTACCATCATAACTATGCTGTTGTAACTACAAACACTGCGGTACACCATAACTATGCTGTTGTAACTACAGACACTGCGGTACACTACCATCATAACTATGCTGTTGTAACTACAAACACTGCGGTACACTACCATCATAACTGCTGTTGTAACTACAAACACTGCGGTACACCATAACTATGCTGTTGTAACTACAGACACTGCGGTACACTACCATCATAACTATGCTGTTGTAACTACAAACACTGCGGTACACTACCATCATAACTCTGCTGTTGTAACTACAGACACTGCGGTACACTACCATCATAACTATGCTGTTGTAACTACAAACACTGCGGTACACTACCATCATAACTCTGCTGTTGTAACTACAGACACTGCGGTACACTACCATCATAACTCTGCTGTTGTAACTACAAACACTACGGTACACCGCCATCATAACTGTGTTGTTGTAACTACAAACACTACGGTACACTACCATCATAACTCTGCTGTTGTAACTACAAACACTGCGGTACACTACCATCATAACTCTGTTGTTGTAACTACAAACACTACGGTACACTACCATCATAACTCTGTTGTTGTAACTACAAACACTACGGTACACTACCATCATAACTCTGCTGTTGTAACTACACTGCGGTACACTACCATCATAACTCTGCTGTTGTAACTACACTGCGGTACACTACCATCATAACTCTGCTGTTGTAACTACACTGCGGTACACTACCATCATAACTCTGCTGTTGTAACTACAAACACTACGGTACACTACCATCATAACTCTGTTGTTGTAACTACAAACACTACGGTACACTACCATCATAACTCTGTTGTTGTAACTACAAACACTACGGTACACTACCATCATAACTCTGCTGTTGTAACTACAAACACTGCGGTACACTACCATCATAACTATGCTGTTGTAACTACAGACACTGCGGTACACTACCATCATAACTCTGTTGTTGTAACTACAAACACTACGGTACACTACCATCATAACTCTGCTGTTGTAACTACAAACACTGCGGTACACCATAACTCTGCTGTTGTAACTACAAACACTGCGGTACACTACCATCATAACTCTGCTGTTGTAACTACAAACACTGCGGTACACTACCATCATAACTCTGCTGTTGTAACTACAAACACAACGGTACACCGCCATCATAACTGCTGTTGTAACTACAAACACTGCGATACACCATAACTATGCTGTTGTAACTACAAACACTGCGGTACACCATAACTATGCTGTTGTAACTACAGACACTGCGGTACACTACCATCATAACTCTGCTGTTGTAACTACAGACACTGCGGTACACTACCATCATAACTCTGCTGTTGTAACTACAAACACTGAAGACTGGACACCATCATAACTCTGCTGCTGCAGCTACAGACATACAATTACCTCAGATACTTGTACACACAAAACCTGTCCGACCATTTCATTTGTCTCTATGACGTCAGTAGCCACCTGCTTAGGCCTCTGCAACCGGTTCGAGGTTGTCTTGATGTATCTACCTGGTTGATGGTTCTGGAGGGGATCATCCCCCCCTCCCCCGCCCCAGGAACCCGTCTCCTAATTGGTGGTTACTGTTGCTAGCAGCACGGATGTAACCACAGCCTGACTGAACAGAATATATTTGGACGCACTCGCCATGTTTAAAGCTTTGAAGGAGAAGCGCTAAATACGTAGGGGTTCTTACAGCGCCTTAGAAATGGGTTAGACAATTTTGGTCTAAAGGAGAAAACAGATCCAATTCCTTGGATGAAGAGCAATATTTGCTATTCATTTGTTTTCCTCCAGATTGTCACTATATCAAATATATATATACTATTTATTTTTTAAGTTAACTGGCTATGCACTATAATTATGTACTTCATTATGTACTTCATTATGTACTTCATTATGCATCTTTCAAATGTTCAATGTAAACCAGACACAATGTTGGTTGTGCTGCTGGACTGTGAAAACATTTCGCCCATCAGGCAGTTGATGACTTCCCACTGAGAACAAGATTTTGATGAGCTCAAAAAGTTCCTGGTGGTCGAAACGTCTTCACAATTAAATGTCATAACCAGTAGTGTGCTACACTGTGTACTGTCACTGTGCCACTGTGTACTGTCACTGTGCCACTGTGTACTGTCACTGTGCCACTGTGTACTGTCACTGTGCCACTGTGTACTGTCACTGTGCCACTGTGTACTGTCACTGTGCCACTGTGTACTGTCATTGTGCCACTGTGTACTGTCACTGTGTACTGTCACTGTATTGTCACTGTGTACTGTGCCACTGTGCACTGTCACTGTGCACTGTCACTGTGTACTGTCACTGTGTACTGTCACTGTGTACTCATATCCATCCTGTGGATCGTAACACAATATATGGATACACATAAGACCTAGGAACTAGGTCACAAAAGGGTTAATATGAGTATATCTGAATTTAGATCTACAGATGACTTATCTGTTACAGGCAAATTTAGTAAATTTAACTTGTCTGGTATTTTATTGTCGTCAATAAGATAAATAACCTGTGTGTTATGTTAGTATAACTATTTCTATATTTCTCAATAAGAATAGAAAGAAGTGACTATTTAGTAAAGTCTATATTAGGGTAAGGCAAGATAAAACTCGCAGTAATGTTGGTAACAAGACAGGATGTTAGGTAACAAGACAGTATGTTAGGTAACAGGACAGTATGTTAGGTAACAAGACAGTATGTTAGGTAACAGGACAGTATGTTAGGTAACAAGACAGTATGTTAGGTAACAAGACAGTATGTTAGGTAACAAGACAGTATGTTAGGTAACAAGACAGTATGTTAGGTAACAGGACAGTATGTTAGGTAACAAGACAGTATGTTAGGTAACAAGACAGTATGTTAGGTAACAAGACAGTATGTTAGGTAACAAGACAGTATGTTAGGTAACAGGACAGTATGTTAGGTAACAGGACAGTATGTTAGGTAACAGGACAGTATGTTAGGTAACAGGACAGTATGTTAGGTAACAAGACAGTATGTTGGGTAACAAGACAGTATGTTAGGTAACAGGACAGTATGTTAGGTAACAGGACAGTATGTTAGGTAACAGGACAGTATGTTAGGTAACAGGACAGTATGTTAGGTAACAGGACAGTATGTTAGGTAACAAGACAGTACGTTAGGTAACAGGACAGTATGTTAGGTAACAGGACAGTATGTTAGGTAACAAGACAGTATGTTAGGTAACAGGACAGTATGTTAGGTAACAGGACAGTATGTTAGGTAACAGGACAGTATGTTAGGTAACAGGACAGTATGTTAGGTAACAGGACAGTATGTTAGGTAACAGGACAGTATGTTAGGTAACAGGACAGTATGTTAGGTAACAAGACAGTATGTTAGGTAACAGGACAGTATGTTAGGTAACAGGACAGTATGTTAGGTAACAAGACAGTATGTTAGGTAACAGGACAGTATGTTAGGTAACAAGACAGTATGTTAGGTAACAAGACAGTATGTTAGGTAACAGGACAGTATGTTAGGTAACAAGACAGTATGTTAGGTAACAAGACAGTATGTTAGGTAACAAGACAGTATGTTAGGTAACAGGACAGTATGTTAGGTAACAAGACAGTATGTTAGGTAACAGGACAGTATGTTAGGTAACAGGACAGTATGTTAGGTAACAAGACAGTATGTTAGGTAACAAGACAGTATGTTAGGTAACAAGACAGTATGTTAGGTAACAAGACAGTATGTTAGGTAACAAGACAGTATGTTAGGTAACAAGACAGTATGTTAGGTAACAGGAGAGTATGTTAGGTAACAGGAGAGTATGTTAGGTAACAGGACAGTATGTTAGGTAACAGGAGAGTATGTTAGGTAACAGGAGAGTATGTTAGGTAACAAGACAGTATGTTAGGTAACAGGAGAGTATATTAGGTAACAGGACAGTATGTTAGGTAACAAGACAGTATGTTAGGTAACAGGACAGTATGTTAGGTAACAAGACAGTATGTTAGGTAACAGGACAGTATGTTAGGTAACAAGACAGTATGTTAGGTAACAAGACAGTATGTTAGGTAACAGGACAGTATGTTAGGTAACAGGACAGTATGTTAGGTAACAGGACAGTATGTTAGGTAACAGGACAGTATGTTAGGTAACAAGACAGTATGTTAGGTAACAGGAGAGTATGTTAGGTAACAGGACAGTATGTTAGGTAACAGGACAGTATGTTAGGTAACAAGACAGTATGTTAGGTAACAGGAGAGTATGTTAGGTAACAGGAGAGTATGTTAGGTAACAGGACAGTATGTTAGGTAACAGGAGAGTATGTTAGGTAACAGGACAGTATGTTAGGTAACAAGACAGTATGTTAGGTAACAGGACAGTATGTTAGGTAACAGGACAGTATGTTAGGTAACAAGACAGTATGTTAGGTAACAAGACAGTATGTTAGGTAACAGGAGAGTATGTTAGGTAACAGGACAGTATGTTAGGTAACAAGACAGTATGTTAGGTAACAGGACAGTATGTTAGGTAACAGGACAGTATGTTAGGTAACAAGACAGTATGTTAGGTAACAAGACAGTATGTTAGGTAACAGGACAGTATGTTAGGTAACAGGACAGTATGTTAGGTAACAGGACAGTATGTTAGGTAACAGGAGAGTATGTTAGGTAACAGGACAGTATGTTAGGTAACAGGACAGTATGTTAGGTAACAAGACAGTATGTTAGGTAACAGGAGAGTATGTTAGGTAACAGGACAGTATGTTAGGTAACAGGACAGTATGTTAGGTAACAAGACAGTATGTTAGGTAACAGGAGAGTATGTTAGGTAACAGGACAGTATGTTAGGTAAGAAGACAGTATGTTAGGTAACAGGAGAGTATGTTAGGTAACAGGACAGTATGTTAGGTAACAAGACAGTATGTTAGGTAACAGGACAGTATGTTAGGTAACAAGACAGTATGTTAGGTAACAGGACAGTATGTTAGGTAACAAGACAGTATGTTAGGTAACAGGAGAGTATGTTAGGTAACAGGACAGTATGTTAGGTAACAGGACAGTATGTTAGGTAACAAGACAGTATGTTAGGTAACAAGACAGTATGTTAGGTAACAAGACAGTATGTTAGGTAACAAGACAGTATGTTAGGTAACAGGACAGTATGTTAGGTAACAAGACAGTATGTTAGGTAACAGGACAGTATGTTAGGTAACAAGACAGTATGTTAGGTAACAGGACAGTATGTTAGGTAACAGGACAGTATGTTAGGTAACAAGACAGTATGTTAGGTAACAAGACAGTATGTTAGGTAACAAGACAGTATGTTAGGTAACAAGACAGTATGTTAGGTAACAAGACAGTATGTTAGGTAACAAGACAGTATGTTAGGTAACAGGACAGTATGTTAGGTAACAGGACAGTATGTTAGGTAACAAGACAGTATGTTAGGTAACAGGACAGTATGTTATGTAACAGGACAGTATGATAGGTAACAGGACAGTATGTTAGGTAACAAGACAGTATGTTAGGTAACAAGACAGTATGTTAGGTAACAAGACAGTATGTTAGGTAACAAGACAGTATGTTAGGTAACAGGACAGTATGTTGGGTAACAAGACAGTATGTTAGGTAACAGGACAGTATGTTAGGTAACAGGAGAGTATGTTAGGTAACAGGAGAGTATGATAGGTAACAGGACAGTATGATAGGTAACAGGACAGTATGTTAGGTAACAGGACAGTATGTTAGGTAACAAGACAGTATGTTAGGTAACAGGACAGTATGTTGGGTAACAAGACAGTATGTTAGGTAACAGGACAGTATGTTAGGTAACAGGAGAGTATGTTAGGTAACAGGAGAGTATGATAGGTAACAGGACAGTATGATAGGTAACAGGACAGTATGTTAGGTAACAGGACAGTATATTAGGTAACAAGTCTCACCTCTGCCAGGTTGTGTGTGATGGCGCCTCCCAGCGCTGTAGGAACTCTCTCTGTCTCTTCGTCATCCTTCAGAACTGTGGGAACAACACACATTACTCTCAGAAGACGCAAATCTTTCATAACTTAGACGTATCTGGGGGATTCTCTGTGGGATCCGGAGAACAGGTATCCCCTATATCTCGCAAACCGAGCCCCCCCTGTACCTCAATACAAGGAAGAACAGTGTAGGGTATGCCTGGGGTGTTCCGGGGGTCAACGCCCCCGCGGCTCGGTCCATGACCAGGTCTCGTGGTCACAGAAATATCCTAATGAAGAATAATGTAAGAAAAATGTGTACATAATTATACATGGATATTTTCTCTTCTGTATGTCTATGCATGCATGTGTTTGTTTTTTGGGTATATATGTATGTATGGATGTTCAGATGTATACTTGTGTATGTGAATATATATATATATATATATATATATATATATATATATATATATATATATATATATATATATATAATCTATATAATGTCGTGCCGAATAGGCAGAACTTGCGATCTTGGCTTAAATAGCAACGTTCATCTTGCCATATAGGACAAGTGAAAATTTATGTATGCAATAATTTCGCCAAAATCATTCTGAACGTAACGAAAAAAATATATTTCACTGTGTTTGTTTAGTATTAAATTATTGTAAACAAATCTAAAATATATTTATTTGGGTTAGGCTAAAATAAATTGCTCTTGTTATAATAAGGTTAGGTAAGTTTTCTAAGATTCTTTTGGAGCAACATTAAAAATTTTTACATTAACATTAATGAAAAAAATATATCTTTAAACGCATAAAAGAAAATTTTAGAAAGGAGTTAATTTTAAATGAGTTCTTGCTAATTGACCAGTTTTACATATTCGGCACGACATATATATATATATATATATATATATATATATATATATATATATATATATATATATATATATATATATATATATATATATATATATATATTATTGCAGTATGTGTAGAGATACATATGTAAACTTGTGTATATGTATTAATGAAAGTATGTGTAGACACGGGTATCACTCCGTATAATAGCAAGACACTTCGCAGAAGATGCATAATACATCCACTACAAAGCCTGTGGTTTAACTAGAATTCCTTTAGTGTGAGAGGTTCCCGACTCTTCAACTCCCTTTCTTGCTTAAGGGGAATTACCAACAAACTTCTGGCTATTTTCAAGAGGAAACTGGTCATGTTTCTGAAATCAGTTATCAGCCAGGCTGTGGCTCATATGCTGCACTGCGTGCGACCAGCAGTAACAACCTGGGTGATTCAGACCTTGATGGTCCAGGTCTGGACTAGGACTGGGTCGTGGAGACGTTGACTATCGGAAGCATTCTTCAGGTACCCTTCAGGTATACATATGCGTTGTGCATGTATATATGTATACACACAAACGCATATGACACATAACATGAATTTCTAACTGCAAGAAGACAGTTACTTAGCAACAGTTGGCCAACCAGTCCGACAGAGTCTTAATTTAAAAACTCTGAATATTATTATAAAAAGAAAATATCAGAAATGTGTGTGTCCGCAGAAACCAATACAAGGATCTAATGGAACTCAAGCAAGTTACTCTATACAAGGACGTGTACTAGACCAGCGAACTGTAAAAATATATATGTTTTAAATTAAACTTTGTTGATGGGTCTTTTAGGGAGATTCAGAAGGGAAGTTGTAAATGTTGGTAGAATAATTTAGGAAAATATGTAAAGTAAGGAAATTAAAAATGAATCTAGGAAAGAGGAAGGTGATGCAAGCAATTGAAAAAAATCTAGACAATGAAAGATTAGATATCAGATTAGACTGCAGGGGTGCTTAACCTTTTTACGATTACAGAACATCAATAGATTGCCCAATATGTGCTCATATTCCCTTCACCAGACTGTGAAAATCATCATCACCACTACTAGTCCTATTAGGTACCAGTATGGATAGCTAGGAACAGAACAGCTTATAGTTTATACTAATATAACATTTCTTTTTAAATTGTTTAGAAATCGAGTCCCATAACCCCATTATTTGGTTCTCATACCTCCAGTAGGTATGAATACCCCCGGTTAAGTACCCCTGGATTAGAGGAAGAGAATATGGAGGAATTGAATATATTCAGATATATGTGTGGGGAATATATCGGCAGATGATTCTTTGAAAAGAACCGTTGAACAGACGATGGTACAAGGTAGCTGGTGAGGTGAAACATCTGTGGAAAGAAAGAATTGTATCAGCTAAGGCAAAATAAGGGTAATGGCCCAGTATACAGTGATATCAATATTTTTGTTTGAAAGTGATTTATAGGCTTTAAGCGTTACTGACTGCGCCACGGGGGCGTTGACCCCCGAAATCCTGTACAGGTATTCTCCAGGTATACTGCGACGAGGAGGCTAGAGGCGGTGAAGCCGTGTTTGTTGTTGTTAGGGTTTATAGGGTCCCTGACAACTGACGCCGTATCGAATCCTATGAAGATGTATTTGAGGGCGATGTGTAGCATCAATATTATGCTGTGAATTTTGAGCATAGAAATTGAAGACAGTGTGCGGTTACTAAAGGAGGGTTGAGGAAGAGTTGTTGAGGTGGTTAGGGTAGAAGAGGATGCACATACAGCCTGCAAACAGTAGAAAGAAGCTTATGACAACGTTTCGGTCCGACTTGGACCACTGACCAATCACACCGTCCCAAGTTGGACCGAAATGTCGTCATAAGCTTCTTTCTCCTATATGCGGGTTGTTTGTACATTGTTCCAGTCACGGTATGCTTTTTTTGTTCTTCATAATAGGAAGATAAAGAGGGGGTATAAATGGGGAGTGGAAGGAAGGAAGGAAGGTTGGTTTGGAGGGAGGGGGGAAAAGGAAGTTTTTGACTGCTTAGTAGCTTGATAATCCAGTATATTTGTGTATTACATGTGAGTGGAGACAAATTGTTTTCATAACTTGACGTGATGTTATGAGGTGAGCAAGACAACATTTATGAAGGGATGCCGGGGAACTGGTCAGCAAGACTTGAGTTCTGGAAGTGAGAAATACACTGCCTGCACTCTGAATAGGGAAGGGAGGGGGGGGGGGGAGCTGGGATGCTGCAGTCCAGAGGGTCATCTGAGCTGTGATGTCGGCACAATTCTAGCAAAACAGGGATTGAATAAATGATGGTGGATGTGTTTCTTTTTTGGGGGGATGGCGGGTAAGCTTTTCAGTGGGACTCGATTTGTGTTCAGAATTAAATTTTGCCTAATATTTATTACTGATAGGCTTTAATAAAAGTCTGTGATCTGGCAGGACTTGTAAAATTATTGAGAAGAATACCAATAAGAGGATAACGTGAGCCTCCATGAAAATTTAGATACATTACTGTGGTCTAGGACGTGGCTGCTAGAATTCGGTCCAAACAAAAGCAAGGTCATGAAATTTAGTTAAGGGTAGCGCAGACCGGGGGCGTAATAATGACTGGGAAGCGTGATACTCGAGATACTAACGCAAGATGATGATTTAGGATGAAGTATAATAGGGAACATAGAGCCGGAAGGGCACTTTATATTAGGGCAGCAAATATCCGAACACCTCAACTAAGAATCTTTTAGGGCCAGAAACACACACACACGAAGACCATCTTAACTGACCATCCTCAGAAGGTTGAAGTGTAAAAGTTTACAACTAGACTTATCCCTATCTACCTGTACTTTACATGTAAACAATTAATCAGACTATTGATGCCGGTAGCAAGCATTCCAATATAGGCACTTAATTTTTGGCTAATCAAGAAGCAACATGAAGAACTTGCCCGGTGGCCTGGTGGCTAAAGCTCCCGCTTCACACACGGAGGGCCCGGGTTCGATTCCCGGCGGGTGGAAACATTCGACACGTTTCCTTACACCTGTTGTCCTGTTCACCTAGGTACCTGGGTGTTAGTCGACTGGTGTGGGTCGCATCCTGGGGGACAAGATTAAGGACCACAATGGAAATAAGTTAGACAGTCCTCGATGACGCACTGACTTTCTTGGGTTATCCTGGGTGGCTAACCCTCCGGGGTTAAAAATCCGAACGAAATCTTATCTTATCTTATCTTATCCTCTCAAAGCAAGACTGAGGCTTGTTGATAATTCCAGCTTTGACGAGTGTTCAAAACTCTTGGTTTCTACACTTGAGTTAACTCTGTGTTGTCATTGTATACCTGCATTACATTGTATACCTGCATTACACTGTATACCTGCATTACACTGTATACCTGCATTACCTTGTATACCTGCATTACATTGTATACCTGCATTACACTGTATACCTGCATTACACTGTATACCTGCATTACCTTGTATACCTGCATTACATTGTATACCTGCATTACATTGTATACCTGCTTTACATTGTATACCTGCATTACATTGTATACCTGCTTTACATTGTATACCTGCTTTACATTGTATACCTGCATTACATTGTATACCTGCATTACATTGTATACCTGCATTACATTGTATACCTGCTTTACATTGTATACCTGCTTTACATTGTATACCTGCATTACATTGTATACCTGCTTTACATTGTATACCTGCTTTACATTGTATACCTGCATTACATTGTATACCTGCATTACATTGTATACCTGTTTTACATTGTATACCTGCATTACATTGTATACCTGCATTACATTGTATACCTGCTTTACATTGTATACCTGCTTTACATTGTATACCTGCATTACATTGTATACCTGCATTACATTGTATACCTGCATTACATTGTATACCTGCTTTACATTGTATATCTGCTTTACATTGTATACCTGCATTACATTGTATACCTGCTTTACATTGTATACCTGCATTACATTGTATACCTGCTTTACATTGTATACCTGCATTACATTGTATACCTGCATTACATTGTATACCTGCTTTACATTGTATACCTGCTTTACATTGTATACCTGCATTACATTGTATACCTGCTTTACATTGTATACCTGCTTTACATTGTATACCTGCTTTACATTGTATACCTGCATTACATTGTATACCTGCATTACATTGTATACCTGCTTTACATTGTATACCTGCTTTACATTGTATACCTGCTTTACATTGTATACCTGCATTACATTGTATACTTGCATTACATTGTATACCTGCTTTACATTGTATACCTGCATTACATTGTATACCTGCTTTACATTGTATACCTGCTTTACATTGTATACCTGCATTACATTGTATACCTGCTTTACATTGTATACCTGCTTTACATTGTATACCTGCATTACATTGTATACCTGCTTTACATTGTATACCTGCTTTACATTGTATACCTGCTTTATATTGGAGATATGTTGCTCCGTCTGACGAGCTTCTTGTTTGCTTTCATGGACTTATTTCGGTGTGAAGAGTTGGTACCAATCTTTTCAGAAGTTATTAGGTGCAAAATATGTATTCACAATAATGTAGATGTCTAACTGAATTTATACAGGCAGTGTTTATTAAATACCTGTTGTGGCTTACCATAACTGAGATCTGTACGAAGGGAGGATGAGAGAGTGACTAAGGTAGGAAGAAAATAACTAGAGAGGGAGGGAGGTAGGGAGAGAGAGCGATAAAGGGATAGAACGAGAGAGCGAGCGAGAGAGAGAGAGAAAGAGAAGAAATGTCAGCTGCTCTAAGCTACATCAATAACCAGCTGAGAGCTATATCAGCTTGGGGAAATAGATGGCAAGTAACATTTGCACCTGAGAAAACACAAATGATGGTCTCTAGGCACCATGATGCCGGTGCAGTAGTAAGGATGAATGGGAGGGTGTTGGCACCATGATGCCGGTGCAGTAGTAAGGATGAATGGGAGGGTGTTGGCACCTGGGGAAGAAGTTGATACCCTTGGTGAAATCTGACTCCAAACTGACCATGAAGAACCACGTTGTAAATCATGCAAACAAGGCAGCCAGGAAGCTTACAGCACTTCGCCGTATCTCGCATCTGCTTGACAGTAGGGGTTGCAAGATCCTGTAGGAAGCACAAGTAAGCTCACACCTTGAGTATGCTCCACTTTCTTGGTTTGCCTGCCCCCCCCCCTCTCATCTGCGACTGCTTGACAGAGTAGAGAACAAAGCAAGACGTCTCGTCTCTCGCCTGGACCCATCCTGGATAGATCTGTCTTTTCAGCAGAGACTTCAACACAGAAGGGATGTGGGTAGCCTTACTGTCATGTACAAGGCCAACATTGTCGAAGTACCACACTTGGATCCACTTCGAGGACAGCGTGAAGCAAGCTTCTATACCACAAGACGGGCAGAAAGCAGCAACTTCACTCTGGCTGTACCGTTCTCCAGAACATCACTTCATCTGAGATCATATATACCCAGGATGACACGGGTCTGGAGCACATTCGTACAGCATTATGATGTCAACGAGATAAAGTCAGTTGATCAAATGAAAATACTGGCCCACAGATGGCTCCAACTTCATCCTGTTCCTTACTTGTATGTTTCATAACAATAAAAATGCTTTCAAATGAGCTGATGTAGGTAACAGCTCTTAGCTTGTCAAAGCTAGGGATCCTTAACCTAACCTGGTCAAACCCTGTGTAAAAAAAGAGAGAGAGCGAGAGAGAGAACGAGCGAGAGAGAACGAGTGAGAGAGAGAACGAGTGAGAGAGAGAACGAGTGAGAGAGAGAACGAGTGAGAGAGAGAACGAGTGAGAGAGAGAACGAGTGAGAGAGAGAACGAGCGAGAGAGAGAACGAGCGAGAGAGAGAACGAGCGAGAGAGAGAACGAGCGAGAGAGAGAACGAGCGAGAGAGAGAACGAGCGAGAGAGAGAACGAGCGAGAGAGAACGAGCGAGAGAGAGAACGAGCGAGAGAGAGAACGAGCGAGAGAACGAGCGAGAGAGAGAACGAGCGAGAGAGAGAACGAGCGAGAGAGAGAACGAGCGAGAGAGAGAACGAGCGAGAGCGAGAGAACGAGCGAGAGCGAGAACGAGCGAGAGAGAGAGAACGAGCGAGAGAGAGAGAACGAGCGAGAGAGAGAGAACGAGCGAGAGAGAGAACGAGCGAGAGAGAGAACGAGCGAGAGAGAGAACGAGCGAGAGAGAGAACGAGGGAGAGAGAGAACGAGCGAGAGAGAGAACGAGCGAGAGAGAGAACGAGCGAGAGAGAACGAGCGAGAGAGAGAACGAGCGAGAGAGAGAGAGAACGAGCGAGAGAGAGAGAACGAGCGAGAGAGAGAGAGAACGAGCGAGAGAGAGAGAGAACGAGCGAGAGAGAGAGAGAACGAGCGAGCGAGAGAGAGAGAACGAGCGAGCGAGAGAGAGAGAACGAGCGAGAGAGAGAGAACGAACGAGCGAGAGAGAGAGAACGAACGAGCGAGAGAGAGAGAACGAACGAGCGAGAGAGAGAGAACGAACGAGCGAGAGAGAGAGAACGAACGAGCGAGAGAGAGAGAACGAACGAGCGAGAGAGAGAGAACGAACGAGCGAGAGAGAGAGAACGAACGAGCGAGAGAGAGAGAACGAACGAGCGAGAGAGAGAGAACGAACGAGCGAGAGAGAGAGAACGAACGAGCGAGAGAGAGAAAACGAACGAGCGAGAGAGAGAGAACGAACGAGCGAGAGAGAGAGAACAAACGAGCGGGAGAGGGAAGGAGAGAGAGAGGGAAGGAGAGAGAGAGGGAAGGAGAGAGAGAGGGAAATAAATGGTATAAAATACCGACACAATGGCAATATAAACACAAATGCAGTATAATGTGATCCTTTATTGACTACGTTTCGCCCACACAGTGGGCTTTTTCAAGTCACAAACAGAACTACCTGGGGTGGAAGGAACGCGAGTATTTATAGTCCGGCTGAGGTCAGGTGAAGAATGCTGCATCTGATGATGTACCGAGTTGGGTTGTAGAGTCTAAAAACTTGGGTAGCTTGGAAAGGAGACTGGACAAGTTTGTGAGCAGACCTTCTACAGTGTTCTTATGTGGGATAGCGATGAAGAAGTTTCTTGGCAAGTGGTTCAGCTATGTTATAGAAGCCACTATTCTGGTTGAAGTTGTCGGATATAGAAATAAGTGATGATTCCAGGATTCTTCGGTATTGAGTGTTGTCTTCTGTGGCGATAAGTCTTGAGTTTCTGTAGTTTATCAAGTGGTTGTGTGAATTACGGTGTTGTACGCAGGCATTCCTTGTGTCGTCAGACCTGCTTGCGTATTGGTGTTCTGAAATACGTGTTTGGAGGTCCCTTGATGTTTCGCCCACGTATAACTTGTTGCAGTCATTACAAGGGATTATGTATACCCCTGCAGAGGATGGAGGCTTGTCCTGCCTACTACTGGTGATGTCCTTGATGGTCGTGGTTGTGGAGGTAGATACTTGGAATGATGTTTTGGCAAAGATGTTGGAAACATGTTTGGCAATGGAGTTGGTGGGAAGGACTATGTATCTCTTCTCGGCAGTGTCTTCTCTGGGTGTGTTGAAGATGTTTAGTGCTCGCCGTCTGCAGTCTCTGATGAAGTGACGAGGATAGTGGAGTTTGGAAAATACCTGTTCAATTATAGTGCATTCTTCCTCAAGGAACTCGTTGCTGCAGATTCTGAGTGCACGCAGGAAGAAGCCTATAATTACACCACGTTTGGTTTTGGTGTCGTGGTGAGAGTAGAAGTGGAGAAGATCGTTTTGGTTGGTGGGTTTTCGATAGACTTTAAAACGAAGTTCGTGGTCAGCTTTGCAGAGTAGAACATCAAGGAAAGGAAGAGTGTTGTCGACCTCTTCTTCAAGTGTGAACTGGATTGAAGGCTCGACCTGGTTGAGCTTGTCTTGGAGAGCTTGAACGTTGAAGCGTTTAGGAGTTATGAGGAGAATGTCGTCAACATAACGGAGCCAGGTGACAGACGAAGGAATAATGGTGGAGAAACGTTCGGCTTCTAGATGTTCCATGTATAGGTTCGCTAGGACTGCACTGAGTGGCGAACCCATGGGTAGTCCAAAAGTCTGCTGAAAGAGGTGATTTTCAAAAGAGAAACACGTAAAGCCAACACATAGTTCAACCAGGTCGATGAAGTCGCTGGCTGGAATGGGAAGATCAAGTGAATCGTCAATTTTCTTGCGCAAGAGATCGATGGCTTGTTTAGTAGGTACTTTAGTGAATAGGGAAGTCACGTCAAGGCTGGAAAGTTTCTTGTTCCTGATGTTGATGTTGCGAATGCGATTGAGAAGATCACCTGAGTGTTTGAGATGTGCTGGACTGATAGTGCCCAAGAGTTTCGAGAGGTGTTTGGCGAGAATTCCTGAGAGCTTGTGGGGAGCACTGCCTATTCCCGAGGATATGGGCCTCAGTGGGATACCAGGCTTGTGAGTCTTTGGCAGGCCGTACATTCTGGCAGGTCTGGGGTTGCTGGGCATGGTGTGCAGAAGTTTCTTCCCTTGTTCTGAGCTCCTCAGAATGCGGCGAGTCCTTTGAAGAAAAGTTTTAGTAAGGTTGTCCACTTGGTTAGTTGTGAGAGGTTTGTAGGTATCTGGGTCATTAAGTAGATTGAGCATTTTGTTCCTGTAATCGTCAGTGTTCATGATAACAACACCACCTCCTTTATCAGCGGTGGTGACCCTGATGGTCGTGTCTTCTGCTAAACCTTTGAGTGCATTGATGTAACGTCGGGGTATGACTGGGGAGCTGCGTGTTGAGATGGCTGCTGAGATGATGCCTTGAAGATAGCCTTTTTGGAAGTCGGAGTCATTGTGTCTGTAGTTTTTGGCGATGAAATTGAGGTCTTGTTTTGGTTTCGTAATTCCTGTTGCGAATTTGAGGCCTAAGCTGAGGGCTTCAGTTTCTGTGGTTGACAGTGGACGAGATGAAAGATTTTGAATAATTTCAGGTCTTCCTAAACTTTTCCAATTACTATTATCGCAGAGTGTTTGTAGTTTCCTAGTAAGTCTGATCTTCTGTTGAACATTCGCTGTGCCAAAACATCATTCCAAGTATCTACCTCCACAACCACGACCATCAAGGACATCACCAGTAGTAGGCAGGACAAGCCTCCATCCTCTGCAGGGGTATACATAATCCCTTGTAATGACTGCAACAAGTTATACGTGGGCGAAACATCAAGGGACCTCCAAACACGTATTTCAGAACACCAATACGCAAGCAGGTCTGACGACACAAGGAATGCCTGCGTACAACACCGTAATTCACACAACCACTTGATAAACTACAGAAACTCAAGACTTATCGCCACAGAAGACAACACTCAATACCGAAGAATCCTGGAATCATCACTTATTTCTATATCCGACAACTTCAACCAGAATAGTGGCTTCTATAACATAGCTGAACCACTTGCCAAGAAACTTCTTCATCGCTATCCCACATAAGAACACTGTAGAAGGTCTGCTCACAAACTTGTCCAGTCTCCTTTCCAAGCTACCCAAGTTTTTAAACTCTACAACCCAACTCGGTACATCATCAGATGCAGCATTCTTCACCTGACCTCAGCCGGACTATAAATACTCGCGTTCCTTCCACCCCAGGTAGTTCTGTTTGTGACTTGAAAAAGCCCACTGTGTGGGCGAAACGTAGTCAATAAAGGATCACATTATACTGCATTTGTGTTTATATTGCGAGAGAGAGAGGGAAGGAGAGAGAGAGGGAAGGAGAGAGAGAGGGAAGGAGAGAGAGAGAGAGAGAGAGAGAGAGAGAGAGAGAATAAGGGATATATTAATACACACAAACAGGATGAAGGTTATTTATAACTTCTCCAGATGTATAATTAGGTCTGCCTAAATAAAGTAGCTATTACTGTACATCAGTATTACACTCTAGATAGATAAAGACAAGTAAAAATATCACTATCTACTTAACATTTATTTTGAAGGTTCTAGTTATCCAGCCTACCATTCCTCCACGTAGCTGTGATAGTAACAATGTTATCCAGCCTATCATTCCTCCACGTAGCTGTGATAGTAACAATGTTATCCAGCCTATCATTCCTCCACGTAGCTGTGATAGTAACAATGTTATCCAGCCTATCATTCCTCCACGTAGCTGTGATAGTAACAATGTTATCCAGCCTATCATTCCTGCACGTAGCTGTGATAGTAACAATGTTATCCAGCCTATCATTCCTCCACATAGCTGTGATAGTAACAATGTTGTTATCCAGCCTATCATTCCTCCACATAGCTGTGATAGTAACAATGTTATCCAGCCTATCATTCCTCCACATAGCTGTGATAGTAACAATGTTATCCAGCCTATCATTCCTCCACATAGCTGTGATAGTAACAATGTTATCCAGCCTATCATTCCTCCACGTAGCTGTGATAGTAACAATGTTATCCAGCCTATCATTCCTGCACGTAGCTGTGATAGTAACAATGTTATCCAGCCTATCATTCCTGCACGTAGCTGTGATAGTAACAATGTTATCCAGCCTATCATTCCTCCACGTAGCTGTGATAGTAACAATGTTATCCAGCCTATCATTCCTCCACGTAGCTGTGATAGTAACAATGTTATCCAGCCTATCATTCCTCCACATAGCTGTGATAGTAACAATGTTATCCAGCCTATCATTCCTGCACGTAGCTGTGATAGTAACAATGTTATCCAGCCTATCATTCCTCCACATAGCTGTGATAGTAACAATGTTATCCAGCCTATCATTCCTGCACGTAGCTGTGATAGTAACAATGTTATCCAGCCTATCATTCCTCCACATAGCTGTGATAGTAACAATGTTGTTATCCAGCCTATCATTCCTGCACGTAGCTGTGATAGTAACAATGTTATCCAGCCTATCATTCCTGCACGTAGCTGTGATAGTAACAATGTTATCCAGCCTATCATTCCTCCACGTAGCTGTGATAGTAACAATGTTGTTATCCAGCCTATCATTCCTCCACATAGCTGTGATAGTAACAATGTTATCCAGCCTATCATTCCTCCACATAGCTGTGATAGTAACAATGTTATCCAGCCTATCATTCCTGCACGTAGCTGTGATAGTAACAATGTTATCCAGCCTATCATTCCTGCACGTAGCTGTGATAGTAACAATGTTATCCAGCCTATCATTCCTGCACGTAGCTGTGATAGTAACAATGTTATCCAGCCTATCATTCCTCCACGTAGCTGTGATAGTAACAATGTTATCCAGCCTATCATTCCTGCACGTAGCTGTGATAGTAACAATGTTATCCAGCCTATCATTCCTCCACATAGCTGTGATAGTAACAATGTTATCCAGCCTATCATTCCTCCACATAGCTGTGATAGTAACAATGTTATCCAGCCTATCATTCCTCCACATAGCTGTGATAGTAACAATGTTGTTATCCAGCCTATCATTCCTGCACGTAGCTGTGATAGTAACAATGTTATCCAGCCTATCATTCCTGCACGTAGCTGTGATAGTAACAATGTTATCCAGCCTATCATTCCTCCACGTAGCTGTGATAGTAACAATGTTGTTATCCAGCCTATCATTCCTCCACATAGCTGTGATAGTAACAATGTTGTTATCCAGCCTATCATTCCTGCACGTAGCTGTGATAGTAACAATGTTATCCAGCCTATCATTCCTCCACGTAGCTGTGATAGTAACAATGTTGTTATCCAGCCTATCATTCCTCCACGTAGCTGTGATAGTAACAATGTTATCCAGCCTATCATTCCTCCACATAGCTGTGATAGTAACAATGTTATCCAGCCTATCATTCCTGCACGTAGCTGTGATAGTAACAATGTTATCCAGCCTATCATTCCTGCACGTAGCTGTGATAGTAACAATGTTATCCAGCCTATCATTCCTCCACGTAGCTGTGATAGTAACAATGTTGTTATCCAGCCTATCATTCCTCCACATAGCTGTGATAGTAACAATGTTATCCAGCCTATCATTCCTCCACATAGCTGTGATAGTAACAATGTTATCCAGCCTATCATTCCTGCACGTAGCTGTGATAGTAACAATGTTATCCAGCCTATCATTCCTGCACGTAGC
>NC_091358.1:13901096-13926096 GCF_038502225.1 Cherax quadricarinatus | reverse complement strand
ACGAGCCACAGGGATGTTAGGAAGTATTTCTTCAGTCACAGATTAGTCAGGAAGTGGAATAGCCTGGCAAGTGATGTAGTGGAGGCAGGAACCATACATAGCTTTAAGACGAGGTATGACAGAGCTCAGGAAGCAGAGAGAGGACCTAGTAGCGATCAGTGAAGAGGCGGGGCCAGGAGCTGAGTATCGACCCCTACAACCACAATTAGGCGAGTACGTACACACACACACACACACACACGACAGAGCTCATAGTGGACCTAGCAGCGACCAGTGAAGAGGCAGGGCCAGGAGCTGTGAATCGACCCCTGCAACCACAAATAGGTGAGTACACACACTTGGTACCTACTCTTGTGCATACGTATATAGTTGGCTGCCAGCCTGAGGACGGAAGTCTTGTCAATGCGCTTGTTGGCTCCGGAACCCAGAGGAACGATGCCAGCCAGCTCGTTCACGTAGTTGTTCAGCTTGTCTCGTCTTAGCTTCTCTGCCATGTTCCGCATCTCCCGTGAAGAACTGTGGGAGAGGGAGAAGTTATTAACATCTCCCGTGAAGAACTGTGGGAGAGGGAGAAGTTATTAACATCTCCCGTGAAGAACTGTGGGAGAGGGAGAAGTTATTAACATCTCCCGTGAAGAACTGTGGGAGAGGGAGAAGTTATTAACATCTCTCGTGAAGAACTGTGGGAGAGGGAGAAGTTATTAACATCTCTCGTGAAGAACTGTGGGAGAGGGAGAAGTTATTAACATCTCCCGTGAAGAACTGTGGGAGAGGGAGAAGTTATTAACATCTCTCATGAAGAACTGTGGGAGAGGGAGAAGTTATTAACATATCTCGTGAAGAACTGTGGGAGAGGGAGAAGTTATTAACATCTCTCGTGAAGAACTGTGGGAGAGGGAGAAGTTATTAACATCTCTCGTGAAGAACTGTGGGAGAGGGAGAAGTTATTAACATCTCCCGTGAAGAACTGTGGGAGAGGGAGAAGTTATTAACATCTCCCGTGAAGAACTGTGGGAGAGGGAGAAGTTATTAACATCTCCCGTGAAGAACTGTGGGAGAGGGAGAAGTTATTAACATATCCCGTGAAGAACTGTGGGAGAGGGAGAAGTTATTAACATCTCCCGTGAAGAACTGTGGGAGAGGGAGAAGTTATTAACATCTCCCGTGAAGAACTGTGGGAGAGGGAGATGTTATTAACATCTCCCGTGAAGAACTGTGGGAGAGGGAGAAGTTATTAACATCTCCCGTGAAGAACTGTGGGAGAGGGAGAAGTTATTAACATCTCCCGTGAAGAACTGTGGGAGAGGGAGAAGTTATTAACATCTCCCGTGAAGAACTGTGGGAGAGGGAGATGTTATTAACATCTCCCGTGAAGAACTGTGGGAGAGGGAGAAATCAGTTCATCAATCTTGACGAAAGTCAAGACTGATGAACGGAACACATCAACTTCAGGCTGAGGGACTGATTACCTCAAACTCCTCACCTTCCACCTTTCTTTGCACTGGACTGAAGAAGCCACTGGCTGGCGAAACGTTTCCACAATCAAGATTCCCAAATGTTGCACAAGTGTCTCGTTATTAATTTGTTGGTTTTCTAATCCATTTACATACTCGAGTAATTCATGACTATTAGACGACATTTCGTCCTATATAGGACAAAACGTTGTCTAAGAAATGACTCAAACTACTCCAAGTGTTTCAGATAACTAGTTTACAGACTAGTTTGTTACTATACTATTGAACTTGTAACTAATTTTAGGGAGATTTTGAATGCGTCATGTTAGCTCACAATCAAAGGAACCGGAGTTCAATTCTAGGCGAGGCGAGCCGACCGAGTCTTATATGAATCACGAAATCATAATACGATCCCAAACAAACCACGGTACTGGTGGGTCTCGAACTCACTTGCCGCGAGTTCGTTATTCCCCTCCTTCCCCCGTCCCGTGGTTTGAAGTCTTACACTTGAGGATCTAACAGCAAATAGGTACCCGGGTGACTGCAGTGTATTCTGGGGATCTAACAGCAAATAGGTACCCGGGTGACTGCAGTGTATTCTGGGGATCTAACAGCAAATAGGTACCCGGGTGACTGCAGTGTATTCTGGGGATCTAACAGCAAATAGGTATCCGGGTGACTGCAGTGTATTCTGGGGATCTAACAGCAAATAGGTACCCGGGTGACTGCAGTGTATTCTGGGGATCTAACAGCAAACGTGTACCCGGGTGAAGACAGAGAGTTTTGGGGATCTCATTTAAGGTTAAATGGTCAAATAAAGCGAGTGGAAATAAGCTACATACTCGGATTTCTTGCATTTTTTTGGGGCAATAACTTGAGTTAAGAAATCGAAGAAAGAATTCTCCCGGCGAGTTTGTTTTTGTGTCTTCTGGGTGATAACCCGTAGGTTAAACCAGTCCATGAGGTAGGGAGGGAGTGTGGTGTTGGAGAGGGATGTTGAAGGAAAGGAGACTAGGGTGCTGGAGGGAGGGAAGAATAGGGTTTTGGAGGGGGAATGGGGTGCTGGAGGGAGGGAACAATGGGGTTTTGAAAGAAGGGAAGAATGGGGTGCTGGAGGGAGGGGAGAATGGGGTGCTGGAGGGAGGGGAGAATGGGGTGCTGGAGGATGGGATGAGTGTGTTGGAGAGGGAAGGGAGTGTGAAGTACATGGGAGGTATAAAGTACGTCAGGGAGTGTAAACTGAAGCGGAGGGGGGAGGGGGAAGGATCTCTCTCTCTCTCTCTCTCTCTCTCTCTCTCTCTCTCTATCTATCTATCTCTCTCTCTCTAAACGAGGGATGAATTACAACAGAGGGAATTTTTAAAAACTGTATAAAATTTGCTCATACTGTAAAATTATTCAACGCTTTTTGCAAAATAATGTAAAAATTTGACGCTCACGTTAAACCAATTAACCACTTGCTAGCAGCGCGCCTTCACACACTAACACAGTTTTATAATAAATTAACATGACCCTCTGTTAAGAAAGTCATAGACTGGTTTATATTAAATTTGTATGTTAAGACAGGAGCCTGAGCAAGCATTATATAGGCAAAGAATTCAGTAACGTGAAGAGTTGAAGGAAGTCTTGCAAGCATGTGAAGGAAGTCTTGCGAGCATGTGAAGGAAGTCTTGCGAGCATGTGAAGGAAGTCTTGCAAGCATGTGAAGGAAGTCTTGCGAGCATGTGAAAGAAGTCTTGCGAGCATGTGAAGGAAGTCTTGCGAGCATGTGAAGGAAGTCTTGCAAGCATGTGAAGGAAGTCTTGCAAGCATGTGAAGGAAGTCTTGCGAGCATGTGAAGGAAGTCTTGCAAGCATGTGAAGGAAGTCTTGCGAGCATGTGAAGGAAGTCTTGCAAGCATGTGAAGGAAGTCTTGCGAGCATGTGAAGGAAGTCTTGCGAGCATGTGAAGGAAGTCTTGCGAGCATGTGAAGGAAGTCTTGCGAGCATGTGAAGGAAGTCTTGCAAGCATGTGAAGGAAGTCTTGCGAGCATGTGAAGAAAGTCTTGCGAGCATGTGAAGGAAGTCTTGCGAGCATGTGAAGGAAGTCTTGCGAGCATGTGAAGGAAGTCTTGCAAGCATGTGAAGGAAGTCTTGCGAGCATGTGAAGGAAGTCTTGCGAGCATGTGAAGGAAGTCTTGCGAGCATGTGAAGGAAGTCTTGCGAGCATGTGAAGGAAGTCTTGCGAGCATGTGAAGGAAGTCTTGCGAGCATGTGAAGGAAGTCTTGCGAGCATGTGAAGGAAGTCTTGCGAGCATGTGAAGGAAGCCTTGCGAGCATGTGAAGGAAGTCTTGCGAGCATGTGAAGGAAGTCTTGCGAGCATGTGAAGGAAGTCTTGCGAGCATGTGAAGGAAGTCTTGCGAGCATGTGAAGGAAGTCTTGCAAGCATGTGACTGCAAGACACCTATTCATTATTGTAACTCTAAAGTGAATCGTGTTGTAGTGACGATGTTTGCGTAAAGAAGGCAACCGAACTCTCATGTTCTGCTACTCCAGGTACAGCTGCTGCTGGTTGTAGGAGACATGGATATAGTATAGTAGGTAGAGGTAGAAGATAAGAGGTAGGGTGGGGTAGTGGAAGAGGTGTGGAGGGACAGGTAGAGGAATGGGAAGCTTGGGTCAGGTATGGTACAGTGGAACACAGGGTTGGGGGGGACGGATGGTATAGCAGGTACCTGCGCAGGACGGAACACGGGAAGGAGCACAGGAAAAGAGAATGGAGGAGGAGTTGGAGGAGGAGAGGGTAAAAGAAATTGGACTGGTGATTAAGTGGTTCCTTAATGAGGTAGATTGACCAATATGAATAGTGAGTGATTGTGTTAACAGCAGGGAAGCCATTCATAACTGAAATAACTCAAGGAGAGGCAGGGAAGTCTAGGACACCTACAAGGAGGATTATGAAGGTTGAAGATGAGGACAGGGGAAGAGGAGGACGAAGGAGAGGAAAACTATGACGAAACATAACGAGAAAAAGATGGAAGGAAGATGAGAGGAAGTAATTGGATTTATGGAGCACTTTGACCTATGTGGTCATTCAACGCTTGTGCTAAAAAAAGGTATGTTACTGGAATACATGTCAACACTCTCAAACCAGAAATAAAATTCATTGAAGAGAACTAGCAAACGTCAGCAGGGAATCTCACACCAAATTAAAAAAAAAATCAAACAATCGTAGACGTTAAAAAAGTTGTGAACATGATATTGATATAGAATACCGACAAGTTGATAAGTAAGACACAGGTGCAACAGTTAGGTAGCTTTATTATGAAACGTTTCGCCTACACAGTAGGCTTCTTCAGTCGACTAAAGAGGATGCAGTAGAAGCAGTAGAGATGAAGTAATCAGTCCGTCACCCTCGAAGACGAGGTGGTCAGTTCTGCAGAACTCTTCTCCAGACTGACCACCTAAGAGCTACGTCTTC
Source organism: Cherax quadricarinatus (assembly GCF_038502225.1). Taxonomy (NCBI): domain Eukaryota; kingdom Metazoa; phylum Arthropoda; class Malacostraca; order Decapoda; family Parastacidae; genus Cherax; species Cherax quadricarinatus. The sequence goes on along the minus strand of NC_091358.1, from coordinate 13,921,182 downwards.
GAGACGATTACATCGTCTTCACATCTCTACTGTTTCTGCTGCCTTCACTGCACTGGACTGAAGAAGCCTACTCTCTAGGTGAAACGTTTCAGAATAAAGATACCAAACTGTTGCACATGTGTCATTAGGAGACTTTGGTAAAATAACCTCAAGTCGCTACAAACATAAAATCAATTATAAAAACTACTACTGAAGTCGAAGACCTTGGTAAACACCGAGAGGACGGGAGAATCAACACATTTGTGGAGGCAAAATGACTAGAAAAGACTGTTATTAAAATTATTATTATTATTATTATTATTATTATTATTATTATCATCATAAATATTATTATTTTGTTCACGGGGATATGTTAAACATGTTAATGTCATACTGGTCCTTAAGGAAGTTTTATGGTATTCAAGAATGCTTCGTCCTGTTGCACCACTCAGTTACATCTAATAAAATATATATAACACAAAACAGGTATGGTAGAATTATTATTGAAAGAATTAAGAGTAAGACGGAGAATAGGATAGCAGATGAACAAGGAGGCTTTAGGAAAGGTAGGGGGTGTGTGGACCAGGTGTTTAAAGTGAAACATATAAGTGAACAGTATTTAGACAAGGTTAAAGAGGTCTTTGTGGCATTTATGGATTTGGAAAAGGCGTATGACAGGGTGGATAGGGGGGCAATGTGGCAGATGTTGCAAGTGTATGGTGTAGGAGGTAGGTTACTGAAAGCAGTGAAGAGTTTTTACGGGGATAGTGAGGCTCAAGTTAGAGTATGTAGGAAAGAGGGAAATTATTTCCCAGTAAAAGTAGGCCTTAGACAAGGATGTGTGATGTCACCGTGGTTGTTTAATATATTTATAGATGGGGTTGTAAGAGAAGTAAATGCGAGGGTCTTGACAAGAGGCGTGGAGTTAAAAGATAAAGAATCACACACAAAGTGGGAGTTGTCACAGCTGCTCTTTGCTGATGACACTGTGCTCTTGGGAGATTCTGAAGAGAAGTTGCAGAGATTGGTGGATGAATTTGGTAGGGTGTGCAAAAGAAGAAAATTAAAGGTGAATACAGGAAAGAGTAAGGTTATGAGGATAACAAAAAGATTAGGTGATGAAAGATTGAATATCAGATTGTAGGGAGAGAGTATGGAGGAGGTGAATGTATTCAGATATTTGGGAGTGGACGTGCCAGCGGATGGGTCTATGAAAGATGAGGTGAATCATAGAATTGATGAGGGAAAAAAGAGTGAGTGGTGCTCTTAGGAGTCTGTGGAGACAAAGAACTTTGTCCTTGGAGGCAAAGAGGGGAATGTATGAGAGTATAGTTTTACCAACGCTCTTATATGGGTGTGAAGCATGGGTGATGAATGTTGCAGCGAGGAGAAGGCTGGAGGCAGTGGAGATGTCATGTCTGAGGGCAATGTGTGGTGTGAATATAATGCAGAGAATTCGTAGTTTGGAAGTTAGGAGGAGGTGCGGGATTACCAAAACTGTTGTCCAGAGGGCTGAGGAGGGGTTGTTGAGGTGGTTCGGACATGTGGAGAGAATGGAGCGAAACAGAATAACTTCAAGAGTGTATCAGTCTGTAGTGGAAGGAAGGCGGGGTAGGGGTCGGCCTAGGAAAGGTTGGAGGGAGGGGGTAAAGGAGGTTTTGTGTGCGAGGGGCTTGGACTTCCAGCAGGCATGCGTGAGCGTGTTTGATAGGAGTGAATGGAGACAAATGGTTTTTAATACTTGACGTGCTGTTGGAGTGTGAGCAAAGTAACATTTATGAAGGGATTCAGGGAAACCGGCAGGCCGGACTTGAGTCCTGGAGATGGGAAGTACAGTGCCTGCACTCTGAAGGAGGGGTGTTAATGTTGCAGTTTAAAAACTGTAGTGTAAAGCACCCTTCTGGCAAGACAGTGATGGAGTGAATGATGGTGAAAGTTTTTCTTTTTCGGGCCACTCTGCCTTGGTGGGAATCGGCCGGTGTGATAATAAAAATAAAAATAACACAAAACACACATAAGAACACCCAAGGTAAAAGTAATTAACTATATTAACTACTATTACTTGCAAAATTTTCATCACACAAAAATATTGTAACGTGTTTAATAAGTAAACAACCCGCACACAGGAGAGAGAGAGAGAGAGAGAGAGAGAGGTGAGAGAGAGAGAGAGAGAGAGAGAGAGAGAGAGAGAGAGAGAGAGAGAGAGAGAGAGAGAGAGAGAGGTGCTTATGACGACGTTTCGGTCCGTCTTGGACCATTTACAAGTCACACTGTGACTTGTAAATGGTCTAAGTTGGACCGAAACGTCGTTGTAAGCTCCTCCTATGTACGGGCTGCATATTGTTCCATTCACAGTATTGTACCTTTTTGTCCTTTAACACGTTTAAATAACCTTCCTCAGTTAAAAACCCCTGAATTACCAATTTTAAAAGACCAGTGATAGTTCAAGGTTCCTAGGCCGAATAGTAACTGGAAAAACCAAAGAAGGAAGTGAAATGGCCGAAGCATTACAGATACAATATACTCTTGCCTCACACAGAGAGGAACAGGAACTCCTGTTCCCTGATCTCGTAGTCAACTCCTATGGGGGAGATAACTACCAGATCTTTACAGAAGCTACTTAAATATGACTCTTCCTGGTGTGTTATACATCTTAGTAATTAATACCGACAGGTTAGTAAACACTACGACATATTCACTAGCAAACGTTTACGGGTTTGTCTTGTTCAACGCTTCCTGGTGAATTATAAGGACCCAGCAACCGCCCAGAGGAAGTCTTGTTCAACGCTTCCCTTGTTAGACGAAGAATGAGGGAAGGCATGATCGAAGTGTATAAGTGGAAGATGGGAATCAATAAAGAGGATATAAATAAGGTCTTGAGGATATCCCTCCAAGAGAGAACCCGCAGTAATGGATTCAAATTAGACAAGTTTAGATTTAGAAAGGATACAGGAAAGTATTGGTTTGAGGGGGGAGGAGTTGCATTGTATGTTCGAGAAAATATTAATTGTTGCATAAAAAAAGGTATAAAAATAGATGGAGCAGTAACAGAGTCTGGGTAGAGTTCGTGGAGGGTCAAGAAAAACTAATTCTAGGTGTAATATACCGACCTCCAGGCTTGGATCACGATAGAGGGAGACTTCTTTGGGACGAAATTGTTAGGGCTTCTGGACACAGTAACGTAGTCATAGTAGGGGATTTTAACTTTAGCCAAATTGACTGGAATTCTTTGACAGGTAATCTAGAGTCCAGTGACTTCATGGAAACAGTTCAGGACTGTTTTCTGAAACAGAGTGTAACTGAACCTACCAGGGGTAATAATTTGCTAGACCTAGTCTTGTCAAATAAGGAAACACTAGTGAATAATCTGGAGATCACTGAAGAGCTTGGCGCAAGTGATCACAAATCCATCACCTTTAGCATTAATTGGGAATGCAAGAATAATGATAATACAGTAAAAATCCCCGATTTTCGTTCTGCCGATTATAATGGACTTAGGGAACATCTGTCTAATCTTGATTGGGGTTATCTAGCTAATGATTTTATTGACGATAATCATACTTATGAATATGAAGGGATCTGCTTTTATGATTGTTTTCTTAATAATGTACACAGTGCCCAGAGTATATACATTCCCCAGAGAGAAATTAGGTCTAATAATAACGATCCTAAATGGGTTAACAGGAGGTTAAAGCATCTATTAGGGGAGAAAAGGGGAATTTATAGGCGCATCAGAAGAGGAGAGGTTAACCTTACTGACCAATATGTTCAGCTTAAAAGAGAAGTAAAAAAGGCGATTAGAAAGGCTAAACGTGACTATGAAATTAGAGTTGCTAATGAATCAAAGACTAATCCAAAGGGGTTCTTTCAAGTGTATAGGACGAAGGTGAAGGAAAAAGTAGGACCTCTGAAATCTGGGAATGGACAGCTGACGGATAATGAACTGGAAATGTGTTCCTTATTTAATGACTATTTTTTGTCAGTTTTTACACAGGAAGATGTAAATGAGATTCCAGTAATTAACAATTATTTAGTTCCTGATGAATTTAAGTTAACTAATATTACTGTCACGAGGGACATGGTTATTAAACAGATAGACAAACTGAAACAAAATAAGTCCCCGGGACCCGATGAGTTGTTTTCAAGGGTACTTAAGGAATGCAAGATGGAGCTTAGTCAGCCATTAACGAGTGTATTCAATGCGTCCATCCTTACCAGTGTTGTGCCAGAGATGTGGAAGATGGCTAATGTGGTTCCTATATTCAAATCAGGGGATAAGTCCACTCCTTCAAATTACCGTCCAATAAGCCTGACATCTATAGTGGGCAAGTTATTAGAATCAATTATAGCTGACATTATCAGAAGTCACCTTGAAGAGCATAACTTGATAAATGAATCTCAGCATGGATTCACGAGAGGTCGTTCCTGCCTGACTAACTTACTGACGTTCTTCAATAGAACATTTGAGGCAGTTGACAGTGATAAGGAATATGATATTGTTTATTTGGATTTTAGTAAAGCCTTCGACAGAGTACCTCACAAGAGACTCTTAAGAAAAGTGGTGTTGCAACCCCTGAATGGGTTACAATGATTATTATATATATGTAATGTATATTATCTTTTCATATAATTTTATATTGCTTATATTTGCGATAATAGCTAAATCGTAAATGTATGACTTTATATTATTATTTGACTGTTATATTGTTATTTAGCTTATGTTGTTAGGATGTATATAAAATGTGCTCAGTTAGTCTTGATTGACAAACTACTGTAATTATCGCTTGTCGCTCGTTATACTGCCGGCTTCTGAGCTGCAGTTGTCCACGTAGCTATCACGTGATCGAGGGGGGGTGTCCTCACCTCTCGTGAAGAAGTCAGTCTGCTGGAGACTCGCTTGGTGGTTGGACAGATTGTCTGTCTCATTATTCTTGTTAGTTCTGTAGAACTTTGTTCACAGAACATTATAAAGACTTAGTGATTTTCGACGTTGTACTGAGGTTGTGTGTCACAGACACTCTGAACATCTCAGGTCCTTAGCTATAGCTTCTGACCTAATTTTGTACTGGTTCCTGTGTATTGTCACAGTCACAGTTTTACCTATGCTGAACAAAGATTCAGTATTATGGGAGTTTTGTAACTTGTGGAGGATCTGCAGATGGTCCCTACTTAGTGTCGTTATATTATTTCCCAGTTCCTGATTCTGTGTCGCAGTCGCTTGATATTGCATTGCTATTGGGCTTAGCATTCTTTGTTGTTCAAGCAGACTGTTCGAGTTGCCAGTCGGTCAAGAAGTTAGTTTATTTGAGGACTTTGTCAGTCACTTGTTTAAGTCTTATTCGAGTCTTGAGACATAGCTAACTACTTAAGAGCACTTACACGCATACACACACTTACTTGTACATATTTGTAATTTATTAAATGTTAATGTACCTGATGGTACTTAAGAATTATAAATGTGGTATGTGCTTTCAGCACAATAATATTGAACTCGAGAGATTGATTTTACTTTGATAATATACCTCTAGACAACTTACTACTTAATAAATTTATTAAATTTTAATTTCTCTAGTTAGTAGCCTACCAGTTGTAATCCTAAAGCACTATTGAACCATACTGAATTTTAATGGATAATTGGACAAGGATACTGACTACTTGTTACGAAAACCCAGTAACAGGCTGGATGCTAGAAGGGCAGTCCTTTCTAGTATTCACTGGAGATCTCTAAGCTTTTAGAATCGCGTTTTTTGTAACAAGTGGCAGCTCATGGTATAGGAGGTAAAGTTCTAGCATGGATTGAGGCATGGCTTACCAATAGAAAGCAGAGAGTTACCTTTAATGGAGTGAAATCTGAATGGGGATTAGTCACTAGTGGCGTTCCACAAGGATCAGTTTTAGGCCCTCTCTTGTTCATAATTTACATTAATGACCTTGATGAAGGGATTACTAGTGACATGAGTAAGTTTGCTGATGATACAAAGATAGGCCGTATAATTCACTCTGAGGAGGATATCAATGAACTCCAGGACGATTTAAACAAATTAATGTCTTGGTCTGAGAAATGGCAGATGAAGTTTAATGTGGATAAGTGTAAGGTACTTGCCCTTGGTAATGAAAATAACCCTCGAAGCTATAATCTAGGTGAAGTAGAGCTTGGTCATACAGAATGTGAAAAAGACTTGGGAGTCATGGTAAGCAGAAATCTAAAGCCAAGACAGCAGTGCCTCAGTGTGCGCAACAAGGCCAACAGATTACTTGGATTTATCTCAAGAAGTATAAGTAACAGAAGTCCAAAAGTTATTTTACAGCTCTATACATCACTAGTGAGGCCTCATTTAGATTATGCTGCTCAGTTTTGGTCCCCTTACTACAGGATGGACATAGACTCATTAGAGAACATGGCAATATAAACACAAATGCAGTATAATGTGATCCTTTATTGACTACGTTTCGCCCACACAGTGGGCTTTTTCAAGTCACAAACAGAACTACCTGGGGTGGAAGGAACGCGAGTATTTATAGTCCGGCTGAGGTCAGGTGAAGAATGCTGCATCTGATGATGTACCGAGTTGGGTTGTAGAGTCTAAAAACTTGGGTAGCTTGGAAAGGAGACTGGACAAGTTTGTGAGCAGACCTTCTACAGTGTTCTTATGTGGGATAGCGATGAAGGAGTTTCTTGGCAAGTGGTTCAGCTATGTTATAGAAGCCACTATTCTGGTTGAAGTTGTCGGATATAGAAATAAGTGATGATTCCAGGATTCTTCGGTATTGAGTGTTGTCTTCTGTGGCGATAAGTCTTGAGTTTCTGTAGTTTATCAAGTGGTTGTGTGAATTACGGTGTTGTACGCAGGCATTCCTTGTGTCGTCAGACCTGCTTAAGAACATAAGAACATAAGAATGTAGGAACACTGCAGAAGGCCTACTGGCCCATACGAGGCAGGTCCTTATCAAAACGACATCTACCTAAAGCTACTCAAGAAACAACTCCCGCACCCCCCAACAACCCAGCCCCTCCCACTCATATATTTGTCCAGTCTCTTCTTAAAGCTACCCAAGGTCCTAGCCTCTATCACCCCACTGGGAAGACTGTTCCACGCATCTACAACTCTGTTAGAAAACCAGTACTTACCTATGTCCTTTCTAAATCTAAATTTATCCAACTTAAATCCATTATTCCTGGTTCTTACCTGGTTCGACACCCTCAGTACTTTATTAATGTCTCCCTTGTTTATGCCCGTCATCCACTTATACACTTCAATGATATCTCCCCTCATTCTACGCCTCTCCAGAGAGTGGAGATTTAAGGCTTTAAGTCTATCTTCATACGGGAGGTTCCTTACACAGTAAATCATTTTAGTCATTCTTCTCTGTATGTTCTCTAATGAGTCTATGTCCATCCTGTAGTAAGGGGACCAAAACTGAGCAGCATAATCTAAATGAGGCCTCACTAGTGATGTATAGAGCTGTAAAATAACTTTTGGACTTCTGTTACTTATACTTCTTGAGATGGCTTGCGTATTGGTGTTCTGAAATACGTGTTTGGAGGTCCCTTGATGTTTCGCCCACGTATAACTTGTTGCAGTCATTACAAGGGATTATGTATACCCCTGCAGAGGATGGAGGCTTGTCCTGCCTACTACTGGTGATGTCCTTGATGGTCGTGGTTGTGGAGGTAGATACTTGGAATGATGTTTTGGCAAAGATGTTGGAAACATGTTTGGCAATGGAGTTGGTGGGAAGGACTATGTATCTCTTCTCGGCAGTGTCTTCTCTGGGTGTGTTGAAGATGTTTAGTGCTCGCCGTCTGCAGTCTCTGATGAAGTGACGAGGATAGTGGAGTTTGGAAAATACTTGTTCAATTATAGTGCATTCTTCCTCAAGGAACTCGTTGCTGCAGATTCTGAGTGCACGCAGGAAGAAGCCTATAATTACACCACGTTTGGTTTTGGTGTCGTGGTGAGAGTAGAAGTGGAGAAGATCGTTTTGGTTGGTGGGTTTTCGATAGACTTTAAAACGAAGTTCGTGGTCAGCTTTGCAGAGTAGAACATCAAGGAAAGGAAGAGTGTTGTCGACCTCTTCTTCAAGTGTGAACTGGATTGAAGGCTCGACCTGGTTGAGCTTGTCTGCAGCAACGAGTTCCTTGAGGAAGAATGCACTATAATTGAACAAGTATTTTCCAAACTCCACTATCCTCGTCACTTCATCAGAGACTGCAGACGGCGAGCACTAAACATCTTCAACACACCCAGAGAAGACACTGCCGAGAAGAGATACATAGTCCTTCCCACCAACTCCATTGCCAAACATGTTTCCAACATCTTTGCCAAAACATCATTCCAAGTATCTACCTCCACAACCACGACCATCAAGGACATCACCAGTAGTAGGCAGGACAAGCCTCCATCCTCTGCAGGGGTATACATAATCCCTTGTAATGACTGCAACAAGTTATACGTGGGCGAAACATCAAGGGACCTCCAAACACGTATTTCAGAACACCAATACGCAAGCAGGTCTGACGACACAAGGAATGCCTGGGTACAACACCGTAATTCACACAACCACTTGATAAACTACAGAAACTCAAGACTTATCGCCACAGAAGACAACACTCAATACCGAAGAATCCTGGAATCATCACTTATTTCTATATCCGACAACTTCAACCAGAATAGTGGCTTCTATAACATAGCTGAACCACTTGCCAAGAAACTCCTTCATCGCTATCCCACATAAGAACACTGTAGAAGGTCTGCTCACAAACTTGTCCAGTCTCCTTTCCAAGCTACCCAAGTTTTTAGACTCTACAACCCAACTCGGTACATCATCAGATGCAGCATTCTTCACCTGACCTCAGCCGGACTATAAATACTCGCGTTCCTTCCACCCCAGGTGGTGTGAGGAACACTTCGACAGTGTGAAGCGATCAAGCAACTTAGCTCGAGTGGTGACGTGTGCTTACCTAACACATCGACGATCTCGCCTCTCTCGAAATTTCCCCGTGTTGAGTAGTGCTTTGAGTAGTGCTTGCTGGACCTTCGTCTTCCTCTCCACCATCCGGATTGGTGAGTCGGTGGTTGCCGACCGAAGGGCAGGAAGCCTCTTGCTGCCTGAATTCTCTTCGCCTGTTGACTGCACGCCATACAGCCAGTCTCGCCACCACTCAGGATATACAGTGCTCCATCAAGCTACAGTTCACCTACTCAGTGTCCTGCGCCAGGCAAGTACGTGTGTCTACTTACACGTACTTGCCTAGCTGAGTACTCTCACTTTTTGGCCGATTGTCACCTCCAATTACATCTTTTCGTAATTAGACGATGCCTTCGTTGCCTTCCACCTCCCACCCCCCTTCCACTCTCCCCCAACCTCCCACACCTGCCTCTGCTTCTACTAAATCCAATTCCTTCTCGCTAAACCTCAAATTTTCTAATCCTGATGCCACTATCTGTCCGGAAAATTTATTATATCAGATCACTGGTGCACCTCAACTTAAAGTCTTCAAAACCAACTCAGGCTTCAAACTCCTTCTTGACAAACATTCCTACGAAGCGTACACCTCAAGCGATACCAGACAAAAACTTCTCAACGCAGGCTTCACCATTATTTGGACTCCTGAGCACCGTGCCAAAAGCACAGTCATTGCTAAACACGTAGACTACTCTCTCCTGACAGCCTATGACACAGACAAAGAAGACTTAATAAAAGATATCAGTACTAAGAACAAAGTCTCTGTTGACGATATTTACAGACCAGAAAACTCTACCATTCTCAAAATACGCTGTTCTACTCCTGCTGACGCCTCTACACTCTTCAGTCAAGGAATCTTTGCCAAGACCATCCGCATTCCTCCAAACGCTCTCTTCACTCCGAACTTCCACCCAATCACACAATGTCTTAAATGCTACAAATTCGGCCACGACAAAAACACATGCACATCTACACAAGTCTGCTCCAGATGTTCAGCAACTGGCCACTTCTGGAATACTTGCAACCTCCCCCTTAAATGTTCTAACTGCGGCGGGTCACACACTGCAGTTGCAAATTCCTGCCCTTCTAGAAAGCACATTCTCTCCTCCCTCAGAGCAAACCAACCTCCCTCCCTACCCAACCCCTTCCCTGCTCCTCCCTCCCCTTCCTTACCTCCCTCCCCTTCCACACCTCCCTCCCCTACCCCCAATGCCTGGGCCTCCCCACGCACTTGGTCTACCTCTTCTACTCTACACACATCAAACACCAACACACAGACTACAAGCACTTCTCCTTCTACACACACACTAGACTACAAAACTAACTGTCAACTTGCCACTGCTGCCCACTCTGCGATGGTAATCTCACAAGCTTACCAATCAGACTACTCACATGTCCTTAACCTAATCTTGTCTGCTAACAATCTTCCCTCTTTAATTATCCCTCCTTCCTGCTTCTCTTCCAAGCCTCCTACAACCTCTCCCTCCTTCCTCTCTCCCACCCCCCCACTTCCTACTCCCGCCAGCTCTCCTCCTCCACTACCTCTCTTCACTACTTCTACACCTCCCACCAACACCCCTACTGCTACTGCTACGACCACCCCTCCCCCCACTTCCTTACCCACTTCATCCCCTTCCAAAGCTTCCACTTCCTCACAGCTTACCAAAACTTCCACTTCCTCTGCATCCACCTTCGCCCACTCCACCACAACCAAAACCTCATCCAGGTCCAACTCCACCTCCTCCAGACAAAATCCACTCAAACCTAAACCTACCCCAACTTCTAACGGACAGACCAAAGAACATAAAAACAGATCCATCTCTTCCTCCCCCTCCAGGAAACGGGTCCGTAGCACCTACAAACACACATCCACTGATGGCACCACTATCACGGGCTTTAATCCAAACTCCTCCCCCGACATTAACTTTGCTAAGACGAAACCATTAAATCACGTTTAAGGCGATTCAGTTCAACGTACGTTCTTACTTTACAATTAGACACCTACTGGCCGAGCTCCTTGAAGCAGAGAGGCCAGATATTGTTTTGCTAAACAGTACCTGCCTCAAAGCCCCTCAATGTATCCGCCATTATGGTTATACGGCACTACAGTCCCCCTATGATCCCCACGATGGGGTTGCCATCCTTGTCAATTCCAACATAAAACATGAATTTCTCCCAATCCCTTTTATTCACCAACACTGTCTTGCGGTCAGAATACACACCCACCTTGGCCCCTTCATCTTTTTCACCACCTATGCTCGCCCAAACACTACTCTCAACATACACGACCTCTCCTTAGTCTTCAACTACACCAACACACCAACTTACCTACTAGCTGACATGAATGCCAAACACACTGCCTTTCATCACACCAGTAACAACCAACTTGGTCACCAATTACTCAACTTCACAAACCATAAACACCTAATTCATCTTGGCCCAGACTTCAATACCTTCTTCAACCACACGGGCCAAGGCAAACCAGACATCATTCTGGCAAACCGAGCCAGCTCTCTATTTCAACATTACATCTCACCTGGCCCTATTACAGGCTCTGATCACATCCCAGTCATCTTACACATCTCCTCCAACCCTATCCTCATTCCAACCACACCTTCCTTCTCCTACAAGAACGCTGACTGGGATGCTTTCAAACAACACATAGACAATATTAACCTCACCTATGACTACAACAACAAACCTATCTCTGACATCGATACTCAACTTGATCTCATCCAGAACACCATTACACAAGCAGCCAACATCGCAATACCAAAGAAAACTCACACCATTCGTTATTCCTTCAAACCATCACTCAGAACAAGAAGACTAATTATCTGCTACCACAACCGCTTCCTCTACAACACACATAGATTTAATCAAGTCCGATTAGATCTCACTTACCTTAGAAACAACATTTTACACAGCCTAGACCAAGACCACAACAATCACTGGTCACGACTAATACAACAAGCGGACAGGCAGCGTGTTAAAAACACTAAAGCCTTCTGGAACTTTATCAAAAAAATCAGAGGCACTACTCCCACCAACAAATTCAAACACATCACCCACAACAACACACACATCTCAGACCCACAGGCTGCTACCAACATCTTCAAACACATCTGGGAGAACATCTTCCACGCTCACCCACCTCACCCTAACGTTATTCAACACATTCAGAACATAGAACACTGGAACACTGCACACACACAAGAAACAACACCAGACAGCCACATACATCTAGACACTCTTACCTCCTCCCAAGAACTCGACACTCCTTTCACCAACACAGACATTAAAACTCTCCTCAGACACCTTCCTCCAAAGGCTCCTGGTGCCTCTGGCCTAAACCATATTATCCTGAAACACCTTCCTGACTCTATCATTACTGCCTACACAAACCTCCTCAATGCCTCCCTTGCCTCTGGATACTTCCCTTCCCTCTTCAAAGCTGCTACTGCTATCCTCCTTCCTAAACCCAATAAAGACCACTCTGACCCTAGAAACTATCGCCCTATCAGCCTCCTCGAAACTTTAGGAAAACTCTTTGAAAAACTCATTAATCATCGCCTTCGCAGATACCTGGAACATAATTCTCTACTTTCAGATGGCCAGTTTGGCTTCAGAACACACAGATCCACACAGGATGCCATTAACATCATTCTCAACTACATCCACATAAACACAAAACAAAGAAACAGGACAGTCCTGGTTGCAAAAGACGTTGAAAAAGCTTTTGACACTGTGTGGCACGAGGGGCTCAAGTACAAACTCTGCACTAACTTCAACCTGCCTCTCAATACTCGTAAACTCCTCTGCAACTTCCTAGACGGCCGTACCATGAGAATCAAATTCCAAGGCTGTTACTCTGACTACTTCACACTAAATGCTGGAGTACCCCAGGGATCTGTCCTTTCCCCTACCCTCTACATTTTATACACTAACGACATTCCAACACCTGTATACCACAACTCCATCACACTAGCCTATGCAGACGACATTACACAACTTATCACTCATGCCAATACAGATACACTCACACACAAAACACAAAATGAGGTTGACAGGATAGCCATCTGGGAACAAAAATGGAGGATCAAAACCAATGCAGCAAAATCCAGCATTACGTATTTTAACTACAGGAAACGTGATCCTCCATTACCTGTCGAACTCAGAACAGCTGACACCCGCACTTACTTCCCTATCACACAATCTGTCACTGTCCTTGGCGTCAATCTCGACTACCTTCTTCGTTTACACGGACACATTCACTCAAGGCATGCAATAGCTAGTAAGGCCCTTGCGGGCCTCTACAAGCTGAAACATGCCTCTCAACGCACCAAACTACACCTCTACAAATCCCTAATACGTCCTCTGATAACTTACTCTCCTCTAGCCCTCTCTCTTGCAGCAAAAACAAACTTACTTAAACTGCAGCGTGTCCAGAACAAGGCGCTGCGCTGGGTGCTTGATGTCAGATGGGAGGACTTCGCCACAAGCGAGTCTCTCCATGCCCAGTTAGACGTCCCTGCGCTGAATCTGTACTGGAAGAGGCTCAGTGACAGACAGATAGACAAACTTGAGACACGACATGACTACTGGACCTCTCTCCTTGACGAAGACATTCGCAGACCCACAAACCAACACAACCTTTTCTACTCCTTGCATGATCCTGCTCCTAACCCTACTTACAAATAACCTTGGATCCGCTGACAGGTACCTTCTAAGACAGGTACCATTCTCTGACCCACGTTCGCCTTAGCTTTTTTGGGTTAAGACATGACTCAGTTCTGCACTCCTCTCTAGCTCTAAACGTCGCAAGTCCCTTACTCCCAGCTCACCCCACCGGAGTCCCAACAGAAGAACCGGAATTTCTCTTTTCAAAATCTGTCCCACGATCGCCTTTGCTGCTGGGTTAAGCCCTGGCTCTATTTCTACGACTAAGAACACTCCTCTCCAGCACTATTCTTCGTCTGTCCCGTCTTCCCCGCTCATCCCATTTGGGATCTTACCTGAACTTTCGTTCGTTCGTTCGTTCACCCCAGGTAGTTCTGTTTGTGACTTGAAAAAGCCCACTGTGTGGGCGAAACGTAGTCAATAAAGGATCACATTATACTGCATTTGTGTTTATATTGCCATTGTGTCGGTATTTTATACCATTTATTTCCATTAGAGAACATACAGAGAAGAATGCCTAAAATGATTTACTGTGTAAGGAACCTCCCGTATGAAGATAGACTTAAAGCCTTAAATCTCCACTCTCTGGAGAGGCGTAGAATGAGGGGAGATATCATTGAAGTGTATAAGTGGATGACGGGCATGAACACGGGAGACATTAATAAAGTACTGAGGGTGTCGAACCAGGTAAGAACCAGGAATAATGAATTTAAGTTGGATAAATTTAGATTTAGAAAGGACATAGGTAAGTACTGGTTTTCTAACAGAGTTGTAGATGCGTGGAACAGTCTTCCCAGTGGGGTGATAGAGGCTAGGACCTTGGGTAGCTTTAAGAAGAGACTGGACAAATATATGAGTGGGAGGGGCTGGGTTTGATTGGTGTTGGGGGGTGCGGGAGTTGTTTGAGTAGCTTTAGGTAGATGTCGTTTTGATAAGGACCTGCCTCGTATGGACCAGTAGGCCTTCTGCAGTGTTCCTACATTCTTATGTTCTTAAATAGGGTAGTTGATGAGTGGAACAGTCTGTCTAGTAGGGTTGTCGAGGCTAAAACCTTGGATAGTTTCAAATTTAAGTTGGATAAATACATGAGTGAGAGGGGTTAGATTTGACTGGGACTTGCACATTGGTAAATAGAAATATCAAAGCTTATTTCTTGGGTAGCATTGAAAATTGGGTTGAGCAAATATTTCTTAGTGGGATGGATTGTGAAGGACCTGCCTAGCATGGGCCAACAGGCCTGCTGCAGTAAGAACATAAGAATATAAGAAAGAAAGGAGGAACACTGCTGCAGTGTTCCTCCTTATGTTCTTATATTCCTGGTGAATTAGAAGGACCCAGCAACCGCCCAGAGGAAGACACAAAATGAGATAGTTTTTAGAGGATAGATTACGAGGAAAAGAGAAGTCAGAGCAGAAAATACGACCCAGCAAGGTGAGACAGGAACTTGAGAGTGAGGCACGAATGCCCCTCGATGTTTATAAGAAAGATCAGGTGAGACTTAATGAGAAAAACCTGGTAGTAAAGAAAGAGGAAAATAATAACCGCAAGAGTCTAGAGGAAAACATTGATGAACATCAAAATGGTATACAATACCGACAGGTTGTTAGGTAAGACACATATGCAACAGTTAGACAACTTTATTCCGAAACGTTTCGCCTACACAGTAGGCTTCTTCAGTCGAATACAGAAAGTAGGCAGGAACAGTAGAGATGTGAAGACGATGTAATCAGTCCATCACCCTTAAAGTCGTAGAATTTGAGGTTGTCAGTCCCTCGGCCTGGAGAAGTTCAGTTCCATAGTCAGGAACTATTGGCTTAAACAGATAGTTCCTGACTATGGAACTGAACTTCTCCAGGCCGAGGGACTGACAACCTCAAATTCTACGACTTTAAGGGTGATGGACTGATTACATCGTCTTCACATCTCTACTGTTCCTGCCTACTTTCTGTATTCGACTGAAGAAGCCTACTGTGTAGGAAAACATTACTCGGGATTAAGGAAAATTAATATGACGCGTGAGACTAATGGGGAAAAGTTAGTTTACAATTGGGGGAAAAACAGGCCACTTGAGAGAGAGAGAGAGAGAGAGAGAGAGAGATATAATTTTATATATATATATATATATATATATATATATATATATATATATGTCGTGCCGAATAAGTAAAACTTGTGACTTTGGCTTAAACAGCAACGCTTTTCTTGCCAATAAGACAAGCGAAAATTTGTGTATGCAATATTTTCGCAAAAGCCATTCTGTACCCAACGAAAAAATTATATTTCATTGTGTTTATTATTAAATTATTGTAAATTTATCTAAAATATATTTAGTTGATTAGGCTAAATTAAATTGCGCTTGTTATAAGGTTAGGTAACTTTTCTAAGGTTCTTTTGGTACAAAATTATTAGTTTTACATAAACATAAATAAAAAATGTATCTTTAAACGTATAAGAGAAAATTTTAGAAAGGACTTAAAATTAAGTGAGTTCTTGCTAACTGACCAGTTTTACCTATTTGGGTTGTAAATGCTGCAGCGAGGAGACGGTTGGAGGCAGTGGAGATGTCCTGTCTAAGGGCAATGTGTGGTGTAAATATTATGCAGAAAATTCGGAGTGTGGAAATTAGGAGAAGGTGTGGAGTTAATAAAAGTATTAGAGGGCTGAAGAGGGGTTGTTGAGGTGGTTTGGTCATTTAGAGAGAATGGATCAAAGTAGAATGACATGGAGAGCGTATAATTCTGTAGGGGAAGGAAGGCGGGGTAGGGGTCGTCCTCGAAAAGGTTGGAGGGAGGGGGTAAAGGAGGTTTTGTGGGCGAGGGGCTTGGACTTCCAGCAAGCGTGCATGAGCGTGTTAGGAGTGAATGGGGGGAGGAGTTGCATTGTATGTTCGAGAAAATATTAATTGTTGCATAAAAACAGGTATAAAAATAGATGGAGCAGTAACAGAGTCTGTTTGGGTAGAGTTCGTGGAGGGTCAAGAAAAACTAATTCTAGGTGTAATATACCGACCTCCAGGCTTGGATCACGATAGAGGGAGACTTCTTTGGGACGAAATTGTTAGGGCTTCTGGACACAGTAACATAGTCATAGTAGGGGACTTTAACTTTAGTCAAATTGACTGGAATTCTTTGACAGGTAATCTAGAGTCCAGTGACTTTATGGAAACAGTTCAAGACTGTTTTCTGAAACAGAGCGTAACTGAGCCTACCAGGGGTAATAATTTGCTAGACCTAGTCTTGTCAAATAAGGAAACACTCGTGAATAATCTGGAGATCACTGAAGAGCTTGGCGCAAGTGATCACAAATCCATCACTTTTAGCATTAATTGGGAATGCAAGAATAATGATAACACAGTAAAAATCCCTGATTTTCGTTCTGCCGATTATAATGGACTTGGGGAACATCTGTCTAATCTTGATTGGGGTTATCTAGCTAATGATTTTATTGACGATAATCATACTTATGAATATGAAGGGATCTGCTTTTATGATTGTTTTCCTAATAATGTACACAGTGCCCAGAGTATATACATTCCCCAGAGAGAAATTAGATCTAATAATACGATCCCAAATGGGTTAACAGGAGGCTAAATTATCTATTAGGGGAGAAAAGGGGAATTTATAGGCGCATCAGAAGAGGAGAGGTTAACCTTACTGACCAATATGTTCAGCTTAAAAGAGAAGTAAAAAAGGCGATTAGAAAGGCTAAACGTGACTATGAAATTAGAGTTGCTAATGAATCAAAGACTAATCCAAAGGGGTTCTTTCAAGTGTATAGGACGAAGGTGAAGGAAAAAGTAGGACCTCTGAAAACTGGGAATGGACAGCTGACGGATAATGAACTGGAAATGTGTTCCTTATTTAATGACTATTTTTTGTCAGTTTTTACACAGGAAGATGTAAATGAGATTCCAGTAATTAACAATTATTTAGTTCCTGATGAATTTAAGTTAACTAATATTACTGTCACGAGGGACATAGTTGTTAAACAGATAGACAGACTGAAGCAAAATAAGTCCCCGGGACCCGATGAGTTGTTTTCCAGGGTACTTAAGGAATGCAAGATGGAGCTTAGTCAGCCATTAACGAGTGTATTCAATGCGTCCATCCTTACCGGTGTTGTGCCAGAGTTGTGGAAGATGGCTAATGTGGTTCCTATATTCAAATCAGGGGATAAGTCCACTCCTTCAAATTACCGTCCAATAAGCCTAACATCTATAGTGGGCAAGTTATTAGAATCAATTATAGCTGACATTATCAGAAGTCACCTTGAAGAGCATAACTTGATAAATGAATCTCAGCATGGATTCACGAGAGGTCGTTCCTGCCTGACAAACTTACTGACGTTCTTCAATAGAACATTTGAGGCAGTTGACAGTGATAAGGAATATGATGGTTTAGAAAGACACGTAAGCAAACACTATAACATATTGTGTACGAATGGTATACAATACCGACAAGATGAGAGTAAGACACATGTGCAACATCTGGGTATCTTTATTGTAGACGTTTCGCCATCCAGTGGCTTTATCAATACAAATTCTAGGACATAACTTGAAGACAGTAGAACTATGTACAGAATCCCGCCTACCAGTGAATATGCCCTCGTCTGCTACACCTGACGTTACTATATAAGCGCCAGGACTCTTTCTTCTGCTTCAGAATCTCCACGACTATGGTGCTGTTCGCACCTACTCCTAGGTTGAGGGACTGATTACCTCATCTTCTGTACATAGTTCTACTGTCTTCAAGTTATGTCCTAGAATTTGTATTGATAAAGCCACTGGATGGCGAAACGTCTACAATAAAGATACCCAGATGTTGCACATGTGTCTTAATCTCACTATAACATATTTATTAGAAAACGTTTCAGTCCTGGGACCTTGATCAGAAGTGATCAAGGTCCCAGGACCGAAACGTTTTCTAATAAATATATTATAGTGTTTGCTTACGTGTCTTTCTAAACCAACTTGTCGGTATTTATTACCAAGGTTTATACCAAGGAATATGATGAAAATGTAAACACAAATGCAGTATAATGTGATCCTTTATTGACAACGTTTCACCCACACAGTGGGCTTTTTCAAGTCACACACGGATCTTGTAGATGAATGGTTCAGAGAACCGACATGTTGATAAATTTTCACACACGGATCTACCTGGGGTTGGAAGGTACGAGAGTATTTATAGTCATGTTCAGAATGTTGAGGTCAGGTGGAGAATGCTGCATCTGATGATCTACCGGGTGGGGTTATAGTGTCTTTGGTAGCTTGGCAGGGGTATTGGACAAGTTGTAGACCTTCTGCAGTGTTCTATGTTCTTATGTGGGATAGCGATGAAGAAGTTTCTTGGCGAGTGGTTCAGCTATGTTATAGAAGCCATTGTTCTGGTTGAAATTGTTGGTTATAGAGATAAGCGATGATTCCAGGATTCTTCTGTATTGAGTGTTGAGTGGTGTGATTATAGGCTTCTTCCTACGTGCACTCAGAATCTGCAGCAATGAGTTCCTTGAGGAAGAATGCACTATAATTGAACAAGTATTTTCTAAACTCCACTATCCTCGTCACTTCATCAGAGACTGCAGACGGCGGGCATTAAACATCTTCAACACACCCAGAGAAGACACTGCCGAGAAGAGATACATAGTCCTCCCCAACAACTCCATTGCCAAACATGTTTCCAACATCTTTGCCAAAACATCATTCAAAGTATCTACCTCCACAACCACGACCATCAAGAACATCACCAGTAGTAGACAGGACAAGCCTCCATCCTCTGCAGGGGTATATATAATCCCTTGTAATGACTGCAACAAATTATATGTGGGCGAAACATCAAGAGACCTCCAAACACGCATTTCAGAACACCAATATGCAAGCAGGACTGACGATACAAGGAATGCCTGTGTACAACATCGCAATTCACACAACCATTTAATTAACTACAGAAACTCAAGACTTATAGCCAACGAAGACAACACTTAAGCGATGATTCCAGGATTCTTCTGTATTAAGTGTTGTCTTCGTTGGCTATAAGTCTTGAGTTTCTGTAGTTAATTAAATGGTTTAATTAATGATTTACTGTGTAAGGAACCTCCCGTATGAAGATAGACTTAAAGCCTTAAATCTCCACTCTCTGGAGAGGCGTAGAATAAGGGGAGATATCATTGAAGTGTATAAGTGGATGAGGGGCATAAACAAGGGAGACATTAATAAAGTACTTAGGGTGTCGAACCAGGAATAATGGATTTAAGTTGGATAAATTTAGATTTAGAAAGGACATAGGTAAGTACTGGTTTTCTAACAGTCTCACACAGTGCTCACACGTGTATGAGACTTCTTACGATCACACAGTGCTTATACATGTCGCAGACTTCTGCAAAGTCACAACACCTCTATAACTTTTTGTAAACCTGTTTCGTTGACGTTTTATGATTACATAGTTGCAGGAGTCTGAGGCTG